>NC_133336.1:114092795-114392795 GCF_042186555.1 Aquarana catesbeiana
CACAGCGTGGCCGTGGCCAAAACTTTTGGCTACGGCTGTAGATGCACACCAGTATGGAAACAATAATAGCTTTATATAAGAAACGATTAATGATAGTACATACGTCCAATGTACAAACAGGACAAGAGTCCTGGTGGAATTGTGCACATATACCTGGGTATATGCAGTTCATAATAAGATACTTCCAGATGAATATTGCAGCAAAGTTCAGTTGCAGGGGCTCCAGAGAATGATCATGATGTGCGGTCTGTCTTTGTGTCAGAGACCTAAAAACAAGATTGGCGATGATGGGGAGATCCTCCAATCTTTTTCAAACAAGCCTGGAACACAGCTTCTCACTGGCATAAACTGTGGTGTGGCACTTGAACTCAGAGCTGCCTATCTACTCTGTGTCTTAGTCCCTAGTAGCTTCTAATCTGTCATGCAAATGGACCTCTAACTACCAAAAGTGGCCATTGGATGCTTAACCTGGTTCTAGCTTATACTAGTTTATTGAGCTCTAAGCTAGCTATAGAATTCCAGACTAGAAGGGACAACATTAACAATACTTATATATACACTATATTGCAATAAACAGGTTCACCTATTAATATATAGCAAGATGACCACTACATACATACAATAGTACAGACCTAGATGTCTAGCACTGTGCATGTGAGATAATAAAAACAGGATAGAAATACTCTGTCACAAAGATTCAGGTACACACTTAAGAAGTTATAGGCAGCTTCTGTTAAACTATAAAAAAGTAAGAATACTTGCCTAATAGTCTCTGCGTCTGGTCTGGATGAAATACAACTTACCCTTGGACAGTGCATGGGTCCTCAGACCTACTCTCTATCTCCACCCTTCTTCTAGGGTTTCAATGCCAGCCTCCCAGTGACAAGAAGTACTAATTATACCTAACACTGTCATATTAGCAGCTAACAGTGGAGAGCAGCAGATCCCCACACATATCTGTGAAACACTGTAGCAATAGAAAATAAAATATATCACTTGAGTCATAATGATCCAGTAATACAAATAACTGTACCTGATGTGATTGTTCCATTTTTAATTACATGTCTCCTAAAGTACAGGTGTACTTAAAAAGTGACATCAATTTATGGGTTCCCTATTCCCTTCTCTAATACCTTTACATTAATTGCCTTTATCATTATAGAAAAAAAGCACAGTTCACAGATTTTCTTTTTCATTTTTACAAATTTTCATATATCTATCTTTTTTATGTCATAAAAGTTTTAATGTCTTTAAAGCAGAGCTCCACCCAAAAGGGGAAGCTCCACTTATTTGCCTCCTCTCACCTCCACTGCCACATTTGGCACCTTTCGGGGGGGAGCGGGTACCTGGTTTTGACAGTTACCCGCTCAAACTTCCAGCTGACTTTGCCGTGGCAAAGTCATCCTGAACTTCGTCCCCCCTCCTCCTTTCCCCACTGACGGGCCATTCACAAAGTGCAGCGTGCTTCGCACATGAACAGTAGGGAACCAGCAGTGAAGTGCTTCACCACCGGTTTCCCTTACCCGAGCACCCGAGAGCCGATTGAAAAATCGGCTGGGGTGAAGACACTGCTGGATTCATGGACAGGTAAGTGTCCTAATAATAAAAGTCAGCAGCTAAAGTATTTGTAGCTGCTGTCTT
This sequence comes from Aquarana catesbeiana, assembly GCF_042186555.1. Classification (NCBI taxonomy): domain Eukaryota; kingdom Metazoa; phylum Chordata; class Amphibia; order Anura; family Ranidae; genus Aquarana; species Aquarana catesbeiana. Next base: position 114,094,437 of record NC_133336.1, read on the forward strand.
TTAATTTTTTTCTGAAGGAGCTTGGAGCTCCGCTTTAAGTGCTGAATAAGGAGGATTTGTTGCCACTCCATTCTGTAAATGTATTCACTCATTTACAGAATATATGTAATTAAAATAAATGGACTTTAATACTCTTTCCTCCACAATGTATGTTTTCTATCCAAAGTGCCATTCATTGGTGCTTTTTGGTTTAATAGCACTGTCACTAAAATGAATTGAAGAGACTTTATTAAAATCTGGATTAGCTGTACATGAGAACCAATCAGCTTATAGTATTAATTTTCAAAGTTTAACAGAAAAAGTTTAAGTTAGTAGGTGATTGGTTACTATGCATAGCTGCTTCGGATTTTGTCTGCGCTAGCTTTAGTAAATCCCCCACATTGTACTTTCAACAGTGAACCTTATAGACAATACATTTGAATAAATATTTGAGATCTGGTGTCACTCATCCCATATTTGGTATAGACTTGGAATGACAATTTTACCATAGGTTCAAGAAGACAACGTGGAGATGCTAATATCTTGCAGGTAAAAGTGGTTGTGAACACTGCAAAGCTTTTGATAGTAGTAAGTGATGATGACCAAATTTTTGGGGGACCCTTGGATTATACTAATCTAATGTAATCAAATGTTCATTCCCCCTTATTTTACATTATTGCTCTTGCCACTATATAGCTGATATCAAAACTGTTCTTCGAGGATCATATGTACACCAGAGTTGAGTATCTACAGTATATGACTTCTTGGAAACTCAGATCGTGAAATCTCCCCTTTCTAACCCTTAATTCCACCCAATCAAACAAGACATTACAACAGTGTTACATCCTCCTTGCTGGAATAAAATGTTTATTTAGTTTTGAAAATGGTTTCCTGAGAAATGCATTGTGACTAATGTTGCCTATTCAATACCGTTTATTGTACCTAAATGGGCACTAAATCTTAGGCCTCGTACACACGGTTTGATTGTTGGATGACCGAGCATCTGAATTTTTGTTAAAAGCGTGTGTGCAGGATTTTGTCTAGCATACTAAATATCCACAAATTGTCGCTTCACAAACACGAACGTAGTAATGTACTGTGAGAGTATAAAAAGGAAGTTCATTTCTCAAGCACCACCCTTTGGGCCCCTTATGCTAATTTTGTGTTAGTAGAAGTTAGTAGAATTCTGGTGAGCGTTTCAGATTGTATAAAACAAATGCCTTTTAAAATATGTTTGGCATAACTACATCAGTAGTTCACCAGCAAAGCAGCTTCATTATTATCCCATTAAAGAAGATGAAAATGTGCGCTGCATTTTGACATTTCATCAGTTGCCGCGTCATGAATGTTAATTCTAGATTACGAGTGGTAGTTTACAAAACCAAACTCTTCCGGCTCGTTCCTTGATTCCGAGCATGCGTGGTTGTAATTTCGACTTGTGTGATGGATTTCTGTACTGACCATCCAAAAATCAGACGTTGAGTTCATATCAAACAAAAATTTTATAGCCTGCACATCCAGCTTTTGTCTGATGAAAAAGTCAAATCATCTGTCGAAAGCACCAAACTAACGATCCGAAAAGACACCTCGTCTTCAGACTTTTCCCTTCTGATTTTTGTACCGTGTGTATGAGCCTTTAGCGATATCCAATCCCTATACTTGACGCTATAATGGGCGATTTATGAATTTTTATTTGTAATGTTTTATATCCACTGTTGTATAAATAAAAATGATATATTTGAATGAAATACGTTTTTGTGTCAATGAAGTGCTTCAAACGTCCAACCATTCCTCAAGCCGTTTCTTTAACAGGTTAAAGTGGAACTAAACCCATTGATTTAACAGTTTTAAAAAAAAGTCACATTCCCGGCACATGCCAGGAATGTAACTCTCACATTGGTTGTGCTCTCAACCAAACTGTCAAACCAGCAAATAGCTGCTGTACTAATTGATCACATGTGCAGCACCATGGCAGTTGAAGATCAAATAGAGGCCAAGATGATAGCTTATTTGGCTGAAAGCTATAGGAGAGTTTAGTTCCGATTTAATTGCAAGGACGTTGCACCATAGGTTCAGCCAAATATTCCATTGTTTAAATAGTTTACTTGATGTATGCCTAAGGAATCAGTAACAAAAAGAGTTACACTGTCGTTTTAGCTTCACAGTCATTACGGTTTGGGGAATGGAGGAGTAAGCCCCATTCACAATTGAGTGTTTTTATGCTTGTTACCCTACATTTGACTAGGGCTGATTACGCTAAATATGCAGAATCCCATTTTTTCTAATTATCCCAGTTCACACTTTTGCTTTGAGTCACCCTACACTCAAAAGCCCTATGCTCAAAAAAGTACATAAGCATTTTTTAAGCATATTTAGGCATTTTTGGACCCATATACTTCAGTAGGAGCATGTGTTTTTATGCCTGTAGAACTCTTCTCCTCCTGTAAAACTGCTCTTCCTCTCACTGCCCAGCCCAGGAAACAAACTCCTGAAACTTAAAATATGTGCAAAAATGCTTGTGAAACATCTGAAAAAGAACACTTCAAAATCACCAGGAAAACGCTCTGCTCAAGTGTGAATGCAGTCTTAAAGTGGTTGTAAATCTCAGTTATGAAATATAAACAAAGCACATCTTTCTATAGTGTGTATCTGTCTCAAATAAGAGCACTAAGAGTAATTTCTGTCTGGTGCTATGGTATGGATTTTAAGGGGAACCCCGTTTTTGTTTTTTTAATAAAGGAATTGTCCAATACTGTCTCCTGTCATTTTTACTTTTTTGACACTTTTTTGGTGAATGGGTATGGCTACAATGTACCCCATACCCATTCACATGGGGAGGGGGGGGTGGGATCTGGGGGCCCCCTTGCGGCCTGCCAGGTTGTGTGCTCGGATAAGGGTCTGCACTCCATTTTTTTTTTTTTACATTTTAGCGCAGGAATCCCCTTAACCACTTTAATACACTAGATTATATATACTACACTGCCTGAATATAGATTATAAACTGAATATCTAATCTACACTAAATGCAGATTATATACTAGGCTGTATATATCAAATACACTACCTGTACAGACTGGAGGTAGATTCTACACTGATTATCTAATCTACGCTAAATGCAGAATATATATATATATATATATATATATATATATATATACACACACACACACACACACATACATATACACACACACACACACATATACTACACTGTATATATACATCAAATACACTGCCTGCAGGCCACTAACTAAGCTGCCAAACCTCATATAGTGTGTGGTGTGGACTTGGCACCCTGAGCCATGATTGGCCAAAGGCACCCTGCTTTTGGCCAATTATGGCTCTCTCAGCAGAGCGCGCTGTGATTGGCCAAAGCATGCAGGTCAGGTGCATGCTTTGGCCAGTCATCATACAGCAATGCACTGCGATCTCACAGTCCATTATGGGGCGTTCCGCGGAGTTCGGTTCGTTTTGGAACAAACGAACACCTGATGTTCGAGTCGAGCTTATGTAGGACTCGAACCATGGGCTCATCCCTAGAAGTGATATATCAGTTTTGGATAGATTGACCTTTAAATAAAGCTCAACACATCCATAAAATGATAATCAGAGAGCACAGCATTCTTTCCCAATGAAACCGTAGCCTTCGGTAGTCTTCAATACCTGAAATTTAAATGTTAAAGGTATAAGATTTAGAGCTGGAGAAGATCCAGTCTACTTTTGTTTAACCAGATATGTCTGTAGAAAAAGATAAAGTAGAATATTAGTCCTGCTATGTGCCTCTTATGTCCACAAAGTGTTAAGTGTTTATTATCATTACTGTTCACTATATTCTTTTCTGGTCTGCAATTTAGTGGCTGCCTCAATCCTCGATAATAACATAGCTCATATCTGTAGCCATTTATCTTCCAGCACAGCAGATTCAGCCATGCCTGATTGCCTGAGCTCTGGCTCTCTCCATTACTTGGATTCTTAGTCTTACCTGTCAGCACACAAGTGCACGCCGAGGACAAAACAGGAAAGAAATGCCAGAAAACAAGTGCAATCTACAACCTGAAGATGACGTTCACAAGATGACATTGATGAAGCCTCTTCTGTACTGCAGAATGTACCAATTAACATCTGTAAGGATTACATGTAATACAGGAGCATTTGTGACATGGTTGCAGTTTGCTGGAAATTGTGTGTTTGCATAGCTAAATATATATATATATATATATATATATATATATATATATATATATATATATTTATACCTGATCCATACAGTTCTTAGTTCTTGTATTCTTTTAAAAGGCTAAATTCTGCATTCCCCTTTTATGAGAACAAGCATTTTTATGGATACTTTTAACATGCTAAAATGATATCTCAATAAAACATCATATACAATAACAATAAGACTGACAATAGATAAGTAGATATTTTTAGGAGAAGGATGGGCAGGTAGACATGTGTGGTGGCCAATACATTTATTTCTGGCAACACCGTATCCTGGCCTAGGCCGACAAGGCCCAGGCCTAGGGCAGCACGTTGCAGGGGGGCAGCACGGAAAGAGTCCCCGCCGGCTTGCGCTACACTGTTAGTGTAGTGGCAGTATGGGGCGGACTGGGCTGAGAGGCAAATTAGTCTAGCGCACCCATAAAGCGGCCACGCTGCTTCCGGTATGCGGGCGGCCGGCATTCCGCAACTGTGGGGGGGGGGGGGGGGGGCGCTTCTAATTTTGACTGTTCTATCATCCTGGACTACAAACCTTCCTTACTGTGCTATATGTTTTCTGCTGCACCATTGGCATGGTTATATCTTCTTAGTCCTTTCCATAAAATGATCAGAAATTTGTGCTTAAAGTAGAACTATAGGCAACACTTTTTTTTTTCGTTTGGAGAATAAGGAAGGGTTATAGGCCCTGTCAGTTTATTTTTTACCATCCCTGTCCCATTGCAGAGATTTCCCTTCACTTCCTGCCCCATAGCTGAACAGGAAGTGAGAGGAAATCTATGCAAATTAAAGGAATCCATTGCCCCCCCCAGCCCTCAGAACTAGCATCCTCTAGTGTTCCCATCCAAAAATGTCAGGGCGGGTCTTAAACAGCAAGGGGTGTGGCCTTGACAGGAAGGGGTGGGTCATATTTAAATTAGGGGGTGCATGAGTTTAGTCAGGCCTAGGGCAGCACAAAACCTAAATACACTACTGATTTTTGGGTGTTGTGTCAGACAGTAGTGGGTGTAGGGCTCTCCCTGAAGAGGTTGCTAAGAAGATGTCCAGGTCGCCCTTGCTAGTACAGAAAGAAAGATAATCCGGCGCACCGAGATTATATCGTCCAATAGGTAATAGAATGTATATGAAACCACTATGGGGTAGTCCAAAGATATCACTTATCCTGGATGGCAAGAGGTAAAGGCAGGGGGGGGAAGCTCAGCTTTAAAGCGGAACTTCAGTTATTTTTTAAACTTTCGTCTATTAAATCTTCTGCCCTTGTTGTTTTAACTTTGGATAGTAATTTTTTTTTTTCTGACGGAAAATACCTTATACGGCCCACTTCCTGTTTCTTGTCTGGTAAAACACCTAGGCCTATGGAATGCACACCGGAAGTGACGTCACCGGAAGGATAGAGGACCAGATGAGAAGACAAGGCTACAGTACAGAGGCTGCCTGCCACAGATACAGTTCAGAGCACACAGGCTCAGTCTAGGGGAGGTATTTGCCTGGATTTTTTTTTGCAGGAAACTTGAACAGGAGAGGGATAAGGGTGCAGGATACTGAAAAGCGATATTAGAAATCAAGAGGAGGACAAACTTTTTAGCACTAATCCTATATCCACACACTCACATGAAAATCCTAAACCCAGGTCTTACTCACAAAGTCCCAGGAGCTGTCTGTCACCCAGCTTCCACTTTTCAGTGAGGGAGAAAAAAGATCCTTCTCCAGACCCAGACTCCCAATGCCCTCAGCAAATTACTTTAGCAATCTTCTCCAGGTCCTCAGCCCAACACCAGCTGAAGCCCAAACTGCTAACTCTGGTCTCTCACTAGTTGCCTCCCCAGGCAAAGCTGAAACCTCCTAGAAGAGGACAAGAACACTCTGCCCAGGCTTCCAAAATATTTATCACTTCCCCAGCCACCTTTTGGACACCCTCTTCCAGCAATTGTCTGAGGTATAATAAATATATATAACTGAGTTATTGATCCTCCCTGCTCTATTTTCTGAAAGCTTCTTTCAGAAACAGGCAACCAGCTTAGGAAACCCTGACCAGGCATAAGAAAACAAAAAAAAAAAAAAGATAATTTCTACACTGACTATAGTGGAGCCAAAAACTAAATTTAGCCTAACACGGGCAGGATGCTATGATTGACACCTTTCTTTTCTCTGATTGATAAAGTTGAAAAAAATCTCCTTTTGCTCTTTTTTGACATTGGGGAGGTGGTAGCACAAAAAGCAAAACTAATTTGATTGGGTTTATAGGTGTGCCATTTATTTCCTATGTGTTTTTATTTTATTAAAATAAGACTAGGAAAGATAGAGCAGCCCATTTTAAAGGCTTAGGCCCTGTTCACACCTGAGCAATTTTCCGCCTGAAGCATGAAGCTCTAAAACGCCCAACATCCCAAATTCCATTCATTTCTATGGCCCCTGTTCACACGTGAGCATTTTGTCGGCCTGAATTGAAATGCCTGTCGCTCAAAAAAGTACATGAGCTTCTTTTTGGCAGATTTTTGTTTTTGTCCCCATAGAATTAAATAGAAGCGTTGGAAAATCGTGACTTTTCACGAGTGTTTTGTTGCGTGATTATCAGCCACACACATGCGCTCCACCCCTGGTTACACCCCTTTTGAAACTACATGCTCAGCAAGATTAAGAACAGCATTTCCTTTTGGAAGCTTAGAGCTTCATAGCGCTTGTCAGAACACATCCATGTGCCTATGATGCTTTGTGCAGATGAGGTGATAAACCCACCTTTTACAGACATCCGTGTGTATTCGAAGAATTTATTTTTATGCACTTAACCACCTCAATACTGGGCACTTACACCCCCTTCCTGCCCAAGCCATTTTTCAGTTTTCAGCGCTGTCGCACTTTGAATGACAATTGCGCGGTCATGTTACACTGTACCCTAATGAAATTTTTATCATTTTTTCCCCACAAATAGAGCTTTCTTTTGGTGGTATTTGATCACCTCTGCGGTTTTTATTCATTGCGCTATAAACAAAAGAAGAGGGACAATTTTGAAAAAACACAATATTTTTTACTTTTTGCTATAATAAATATCCAATTTTTTTTTTTTTTTTAACAAATTTTTTCCTCAGTTTAGGCCGATACGTATTCTTCTACATATTTTTGGTAAAAAAAAATTGCGCTAAGCGTATATTGATTGGTTTGCGCAAAAGTTATAGCGTCTACAAAATAGGGGATAGATTTATAGCATTTTTATTATTTATTTATTTTTTACTAGTAATGGCGGCGATCTGCAATTTTTATTGTGACTGCGATATTGCGGCGGACATATCGGACACTTTTGACACATTTTTGGGACCATTCACATTTATACAGCGATCAATGCTATAAAATTGCATTGATTACTGTGTAAATGTGACTGGCAGGGAAGGGGTTAACACTAGGGGGCGCTCGAGGGGTTAATGTATTACCTAAGGAGGTGATTCTAACTGTGGGGGGAGGGGACTGACTGGGGGAGGTGACCGATCGCTGTCCCTATGTACAAGGGACACGCCATCGGTCTCCTCTCCTCTCTGACAGGACGTGGATCTGTGTTTACATGCACAGATCCACGCTCCTGCTCTGTTACCCGGCAATCGCGGGTGCCCGGCGGACATCGCGGCCGCCGGGCACGCGCACCGGGTCCCGAGCGACGCAGCGGGCACGCGCGCGCGCCGCCGGCGGCGCGCGCGCGCCCCCTAGTGGCTCGGAAGGCGAGGACGTCATATGACGTCCTCCCAGAACAATAGAAGCCTCGTCCAGCCGTCATATGACGGTGGGCGGTGGCTTAGCGGTTAAAGATCACTGTACATTGGCCAGAACTGGTCATGCTGTTTTCTATTAGCAATAAATAACAGGATTGGCCAAGTATCTGCACTTGTTTTTTTTCTCTTCTTTCTCCAGCATCAGTAGTGCAGCTGCTGCACATATGATAAAACCGCGCTTAGCAGACGTCTTAAAAACACGCAGGAGAGCACACGGAAGCTTGACCAAACAAAACACACCACCACCACTAAACCAGGAAGAGTAGGATCACTGATGCAGATGGTTTACACTTCTTTTCATTGGCCACTTGGCAGAATGCTTACCTCAAAATGCCTGCACATAAAACACAAAAACGCTATAAAAAAAACGCAAAAGAAACTCCAGTAAATCAATTTGCTCAGATGTGAATGTATCTAAGTATTTTCAGATGTTTTAGTCAAAGGTGGGCCCTGTTGTCTTATATCACTCACTGGCTTCAAAAACACCTCATAAACGCCTTCATAATTGACGAATGAATTGAAAGGAACTGGAGACGCAGCCCATTCTGGAGCACTGACAGGAAAAGGATGCTGTGTCTGGCAGCAGAGGAGACTTTTATACAGGCACAACCACAATAGGGAACTTTTATTGTAGAGCTGTGTACAGCCAGGGTAGTGCCTGCCCTCTACCCAATAGAAAGGCATGCATGATGTTTACTGGAAGGATTGTGAGAGGTGTAGTTCTGACAGACTGAACTGGAAGGAGTAAAATGCCACAGGCTCCCTGTTGTTTTCCTGGAATGAGGAGAAGAAGTGTGGAGGTTGTTATGTGAGGACTGAGTGTACATCAGGCTACTAACAGACCATTCACCCATGCAACTGAGAGGGAGAGAGGCACAGCAACAGACATTCTGGGACATCAGAGAGTGCAACAGATGCTGATAGAGCTCGCTGCCTGACCAAGGGGGAAGAATGCTGCTAACACAGGAAGTTGGCGAGAGGCCACTGGCTAAAGGCACACTTTACTTGGACAGAGTTTTGCAGGTCGACAGTGACTTTATCAGAGCCTAAAGGGACCAGGGTCAGTGTCATCATCAGTGCGTAAAGAATATGTTACCATTATTCCTGATATGTGCCTTCTGTACTGTGTACTGGTGTTAAAAAATATCCTGATCCCATTGTGTTGCTTTTGTCATACTGACCATGCAAGGCATAGAGGCACATCCATCCAAGCATGGTCAATTTTCTGGCTGGAAGATAAGTGTACTGTTGTTTCTCCACCCCACCTCTTCATGCCCCTTATGCTGCTAAGAACAAAGATTATGTGATCATATTGGCCAGAACTGGCCATGCTGTTTTCTATTAGCAATAACAGGATGGGCCAAGTATCTGCACTTGCTTTCTTTCTCTCCTTTCTCCAGCATCAGTATATATAGCATGAGCATCAATATACATAGTATCTCTATCTATCTATCTATCTATCTATCTATCTATCTATCTATCTATCTATCTATCTATCTATCTATCTATCTATCTATCTATCTATCTATCTATCTATCTATCGTGGGTAGATAGATAGTCCTCTTCCACTCCTCCATGACAACACCACAGAGCTGGTGGATGTTAGAGATCTTGCGCTCCTCCGCCTTTCGTTTGAGGATGCCCCACAGATGCTCAATAGGGTTTAGGTCTGGTGACATGCTTGGCCAGTCCACCTTTACCCTCAGATTCTTTAGCAAGGTAGTGGTCATCTTGGAGGTGTGTTTGGGGTCGTTATCATGTTAGCATACTGCCCTGCGGCCCAGTCTCCAAAGGGAGGGGATCATGCTCTTCAGTATGTCAAAGTTAGGGATGAGCTTCGAGTTCAAGTCGAACTCATGTTTATATATATATATATATATATATATATATATATATATATATATATATATATATATACATACATATACAGTGGGGACGGAAAGTATTCAGACCCCCTTACATTTTTCGCTCTTTGTTATATTGCAGCCATTTGCTAAAGTCATTTTTTTCCTCATTAATGTACACACAGCACCCCATATTGACAGAAAAACACAGAATTGTTGACATTTTTGCAGATTTATTAAAAAAGAAAAACTGAAATATCACATGGTCCTAAGTATTCAGACCCTTTGCCGTGACACTCATATATTTAACTCAGGTGCTGTCCATTTCTTCTGATCATCCTTGAGATGGTTCTACACCTTCATTTGACCTTCATTTTCTCAGACTGGGCCGAAGGTTTACCTTCCAACAAGACAATGACCCTAAGCACACAGCTAAAATAACGAAGGAGTGGCTTCACAACAACTCCGTGACTGTTCTTGAATGGCCCAGCCAGAGCCCTGACTTAAACCCAATTGAGCATCTCTGGAGAGACCTAAAAATGGCTGTCGTCCAACGTTTCCCATCCAACCTGACAGAACTGGAGAGGATCTGCAAGGAGGAATGGCAGAGGATCCCCAAATCCAGGTGTGAAAAACTTGTTGCATCTTTCCCAAAAAGACTCATGGCTGTATTAGATCAAAAGGGTGCTTCTACTAAATACTGAGAAAAGGGTCTGAATACTTAGGACCATGTGATATTTCAGTTTTTCTTTTTTAATAAATCTGCAAAAATGTCAACAATTCTGTTTTTCTGTCAATATGGGGTGCTGTGTGTACATTAATGAGGAAAAAAAATGAACTTAAATGATTTTAGCAAATGGCTGCAATATAACAAAGAGTGAAAAATTTAAGGGGGTCTGAATACTTTCCATCCCCACTGTGTGTGTGTGTGTATATATATAATCTGAATGGGTTATTTCACAAAGTAAAGGTTCACATATACTTTAGAGCAACATTATCCTGATATAACCGACGTAACAGTTGGACCCCAAGGAGCTGGCCAGAAGAAGTCAGTATATTACAGACTGCTGAACTGTTAACTGTTATGCCCCATACACAAGATAGGATTTTCCAACGGAAAATGTTCGATGGGAGCTTGTCGGAATTTCCGACCGTGTGTGGGCTCCATCGGACATTTTCCATCGGAATTTCCGACACACCAAATTTGAGATCTGGATCTCAAATTTTCCGACAACAAAATTCGTTCTCGTAAATTCCGATCGTGTGTACACAATTCCGATGCACAAAATTCCACGCATGCTCGGAATCAAGCAGAGGAGCCGCACTGGCTATTGAACTTCAATTTTCTCGGCTCGTCGTACGTGTTGTACGTCACTGCGTTCTTGACGTTTGGAATTCCCGACAAGATTTGTGTGACCGTGTGTATGCAAGACAAGTTTGAGCCAACATCCGTCGAAAAAAAACCATGGATTTTGTTGTCGGAAAATCCTATCGTGTGTACAGGGCATTAGAGTGGTGTAACTCTCCTTAGTTAGAATTGCCCCAGTATAGGGTTTAGGAGAAGTTGCTCTCTACACCCAATGCTTGTTTTAGCCTGGGTTTACATATGTGCGGTGCAAATTGAAGCTCAGGTTTCACTGGGGAGATAAAAATCTCCTGTTCAAAGGTTCATCTGCGTTTTAGCTCAGGATCAGTGAGCAGGGAGAGGGGGAGGGAGAGGAGGGGGAGGTGTAGTGAGGAGAAGGAGAAAATCCATGTTCAGAACGCAATGCATCTGCGAAGCGATGCATTCCCATAGAAGATAAGGGGCTCGTAATTCGCACCGCAATGCCCAGAAAACGCACACTTTTTTGTGCAATGCGCAGTGCAACGCACATATGTGAACCAGATGCATTCATATGAATGTATTTTAAAATGTCCTGCAAATTAGATGCGGTGTAAGCCGCATCTAATTTGCATAGGTGTGAACGGGGGCTAAATCAGCAATTCTTTTACTACTGTTCCCCTTTTTGCAATATTCTTTGCTATGGTTTAACTGTTTGCTGTTGTTTCATATCTATTTTGCTACCAGGGTACTGCATATACATCTGCAATAAATATTCCCCACCCAGCCGTGTGTGTCAGAGTGAATGGTGCTATTTGCAGAGTCATGTGCACAAGACTAGGGAACCCAATACATCCAGTGGCTCCTTCAGGGGTAAGCGCTACACAGGTATAGGGAATTTCCTACCAAATATTATAAGAGATGTGATACCCAATGTCATTTTCCTAAAAGTGAAATGGCATTTTAGATTGGGCTAACTTGTGACAAATGTAGTATGGTGGAATTCTTAAAAAATCACCCTACCCATTCAGTTATTTTTATTAGGATTACAAAATTGTCCTACTGGGTCTTACAACTTGTACAATCATTTTCAGCTAGTGAACACAACTGAAGTATGAACTCTCGTGGTGGGGCATGCTAACTATTGATGCAAGCAAGTGATGCAAGGAATTGATGCAAGCAACAACAATGACAGCTCAAAGTTACATGTGATACTGGCTCATTTCTTTACAGAGAAGCATCAACGCAAGAATCACATATCTGAACTGAATTCTCTGTAAAAGAAGAACATGCACTAAGGCTAGAAGTGCTTCCAAAGGTACTACAGTATAATTATATTATATAACGTCTCCATTCAGCTCCAGGGTAACTGCACTGCCCTACCTGTCTATACAAACCTTGAGATTCTTGCAGTGTTTTACAACTCTAGTTCTCAAGTACCCCCAAGAATTTATTATTAGTACTTCCATCATCCTTTACGTATGATTTACTTTGTGTTACCGAGGAACTTCCTTCAAAACAGCCCTGACCTTTTTGGAAGTATTTAAGGCTCACCTGTCACAGGAGATTGAAATTGCTGGTATCATTTTGCAAATGCTAGCTGCCCGGCTAAACAAAAATGACACCCACACCAATTTACAACTTGCAAAAGAAAACAAAGTGCATTAAGAACAGAGAAATTAGTTGCCCAGCATTTGCACATACAGGAAGCCACACTGCCTTATCAGTGCCCCTCTGTGCACGGTGGTCCCTAACGCTATTTAAATGCTAAGATCACCTTTCCAGGCAGAATTTCACTTTTCCATTTGCAATCTCTTCATTAAGGTAAAAAACATTCTGCATGCAGCTCTCCCCCAGCCAACCCTGATCTCGACCCCAATGATGTGCACCAGAGCAGAGGCTCTCTCCCTCTTGATTTGCTTAAATACAGCAGCGGGAGTGGCGAGCAGGGAGGGGAGGGAGCAGGGAGGGAGGGGGGGGGGAGGCAGCAGGGGGCAGGCCAAGCTGTGCTCTGTGTGTCTTATGGACACACAGAGCAGGACTCGGGAGAAAGGATGCATTAGTGCTCCCATAGCAAGCTAGGTATTGCTATGCTAATCTGCTGCAGGAAAAAAATACTAGCAATAAAGTAGATTTTTAATAAATAAAGTGAATATTTTACTGGTTTCAAAATCCAAACTGCCCATCTATCTGCAAGGCACATGTGTTATTTCCAGTAGAAATTATTTTAAGAAAAATAAAAAAATGTAAAAAATTGTAAGTGGTGAACTCTATTGAAGGGGAATATGGACTAAGGTAATTATACAAATTGGGCACTGGTTTCAAGAATACTATGCCTGCCTCTAAACAAACAAGAATGGGATTGGGCACTAGACTGGTGGAACAGATGTAAAATTGTTATCCTAATTTCAGTTTTAGGTATTTAAAAGGTCAACTTAACTCAAAACTGGTATTTCAGTTTTCAGAATCACCGGTAAGTTAACTCCAGTTGTGAGTTAGATCTTCCAAAACTCCCAGTTCCACCCACCTGCTGCAGTAATTAGAAAATTAAATAAAGTGTATTGATCATCTGATGAATTCTCTATAATGCAGCATTGGACACTTCGTGATGGGCACTGGGCATCATCAGAGCACATGACGAAACACAATACCACTAGGCAAAATCTTGTCATTTAAGTCTCCAAAAGATAGAAGGCACAGACATGTGATTAAATGATTTCGGTCCAATATATCTGTTTTTGATTTAGCAGGCATTTAACCACTTCAGCCCCGTAAGGTTTTACCCCCCTAATGACCAGGCCATTTTTTGCGATACGGCGCTGCGTTACTTTAACTGACAATTGCATGGTCGTGCGACACTGTACCCAAACAAAATTGATGTCCTTTTTTTACCACAAATAGAGCTTTCTTTTGGTGGTGAGGAAAAGATGATCCGCACTCCGGTGATTGCTCTTAAGAAGTATAATATTTATTGACAAGCCATAGTGACCAAACGCAAATAAGAACATTTGATGCGTTTCAGCCTATAAGGCCTTAGTCATAACCACATTACAGACATGAAACTTTGAAAATAAATAGTAGCTCCAAGGATCACTGGCTCCACCCATTAATTGTCTTAAATGACTACAGGCAATTATCCAAAAAAGGGGAATCAGCTATACTGCATATTGGGTGATCCATATGTATGCCACTATTTGTCACACACCTTAGAGTGATAATAAGTACATGTGTGCACACACTCATGCATGCACTCATGCACATATACATGATTAAAACACACCAGGAAATACAAAAAACATTAGATACAAAAAGTAAAAAATAAAATAAAAATAATAATTCAGGTATGTGAAAGAGACACCAGAGGAGGAAAAGAGAGAAAGAGAGAGGAGGCGCTGGGGAGAGGCATGCTTAATGTAAGTGCAAGCCCAGATCCCACCTCAGGTTTAACCCCTGAGGCGATCTAGTTTTTAATCTAAAAATCCACCATGCTTCTCTCCCTGTCACCTCCTCTGGGTTGAGTGAGACAACCGTTCTATACCTCTAAAGCGGAAAGAGGAGAGATCGCCCTGGTGACATTCCCTAAAGTGACGCGTTGCATTCGAAATATTTCTAGCATTTGGGTTAATCGTGTCACAGTAATGTTCCCCTATACGGGCTCTCAGAGGACGTGTGGTACAGCCTACATATTGGAGGCTGCATGAAATACAGGTGATCAGGTAAATTACATAGTTTGTGCCACAGTTGGTGTATTGCTGTATAGTAAACTCTTCACCTGTAGCTGTGGCAACAAATGTTTTACCCAGATCACACAAGTTACAGTACCTACAGGTTTTTATATTACAAGGGTAACTGCCAGGATAGGAGAGCCAGGTGGGTAGGCATTGTTTGAATGAAAATAGACTAGGTGATAGTGCAGTCCCCAGTGTGGGCGCACGTCGGGTAGAAAAAAGGCAACCTGCTTGCAGAATTTCATTGAAATCTTTATCCGTATGTAATATTGGCAGATTCTTTTTTATTATGCTGACTATTTGATTATATTCTTGGGAAAATGTGGTTACAAATGTGAGTGGTTTACCCGTTTTTCTATTCCTAGAGTCGTAAGGTTCTTTTGGTGGTATTTGATCACCTATGCGTTTTTTATTTTTTGCACTATAAACAAAAAAAAGTGACAATTTTGAAAAAAAAATATTTTTTACTTTCTGCTATAAAACATATCCAATAAAAATATGTAGAAAATCTAATTTCCTTCATCAATTTAGGCCAACATGTATTCTGCTACATATTTTTGGTAAAAAAAAATCCCAATTAGTGTATATTGATTGGTTTGTACAAAAGTTATGCTTTCATAAACTATGGGATATTTTATAGCATTTTTATTGTTATTTTTACTAGTAATGGCAGTGATCAACGATTTTTAGCGGGACTGCAACCTTGTGGTCGACAAATTGGACACTAAGTGACACTTTTTGGGATCCAGTGACACAATACAGTGATAAGTACTAACAAAAATGCACTGTTACTGTATTAATGACACTGGCAGGGAAGGGGTTAACCTCAGAGGCAATGAAAGGGTTAAGTGTGCTCCTAGGGAATGCTTTCTAACTGTGGGGGGGGGGGGTGGACTGACTGGAAGAAGAGAGAAATCTGTGTTCCTGATTAGCAGGAATCACAGATCTCTCTCTTCCTCTGTGACAGAACGACGGTCTGCCTTGTTAAACTGAGTTTATTTAAAAAAAAAACAAAAAAAAACACACATCTATAAAATGTTATGTACAAAGCAAATATTACCCTCCACACCATCTGCAGCTCTACTTTATGAAAGCAGGTAATTGCCATAAGGTACAAGTACTAATTCAGGCTCTATAAATGCTGCTGTACTAGTCCTCACTAGAATAGAAGTCCCCTATTAAAATGATTTATGTATTGGTACATGGGTGTCAATAGAGATGTACAGTATGTAGCAGATAAGAGAGCCTGACCAGTGTGGCTGTAGCCAAGCTATGTCTACCTGGTGGACCAGCATTTCACAGACTGGACAGGATACCAATACTGAGCCAGAGCACCAGCAGAGGGTAATCAACTAGCACCACTCAAAACCAACTGTATATAAATAGCCTCACACAATCAGACAGAAACATAGTCAACACTAGAGCCAGGAGTTGTTGGGAGCAAACATGGTCAAGATTCACCAGGGATTAGGGCAGGTGGAGTCAAACAAGGTCTGTAATCCAGATAAAATTACAAAATTGCAAGCTAACAAACTTTACAATGGGCAACTCAAGAGTGGAAGAAGTTGCCCTTAAAAAGGGAGCAGGACCAGTCAGTAGTTGCCCTTGAAAGGGGGCCTTGGGAAGTCAGTAGAAGCACATCCTATGATATTTGGAAATACACAAGCACATCCAACAGACATTACATCCATAGGCCAAAATAGAACACACCTGCACACATTTAGACACAAAAAGCACAAGAAGACCCAGGATAGGATTTAACAAAAAGCAAGACCCAATGAGAAAACCAGAAGCTGGTGCCAAGGGAAAACCATTGAAAAGAAGATGAGGAAGAACTGTCATTTGTATGAGCCATCGAGGATCGACCCTTAGATAACCACTCTTCTCCCATTCCTAACTGTGACGCAGATGACTACCTAACATGGTGCAAGTAGAGCAAGTGCATATCAGACACATTACTATAATACCCAAACTTGACATGGAAATTAGTGTTTGCCTAATGCCAACCTTCTGTTCCACTAAAGGAAGACAAGGTTGTTTCACTCAAGGGCTGCCTTAAAACAAGGAAACCAGCACATATGACAAGCTGATGTCTTTCTAAATATCAATACAACAGGTTAAAAAACCTTGCCTGATGCCATTGCTTCCTCAGTGCTGAAAGCATCGTTCTCCTCTCTACTCCCCTCTGCATAGACCTGAATCTGTTTATGTAAGGGGCGGCAGAAACACATGCCTGATGTCGATCAAACCATGCCTGCATGTCTAAACACCCTAGAGCAAAATGAACATCACAAAGGTGCACAACCATGCTAATCTAGCCTGCCTGCATTGCAGTGTACACACAATGGAGAAAGGGGGGTGAAAAGGTTTCCACAGCATTACATCTCCAATGCAGGTTTATCTATATGAAAACAGTAACAATTAGATGAGATTTTCAAAACTGTCTGTTCCATCTTATACCCCAAAGAACAGTCATCTACAGTATCTCACAAAAGTGAGTACACCCCTTACATTTTTGTAAATATTTTATTGTATATTTTCATGTGACAACACTGAAGAAATGACACTTTGCTACAATGTAAAGTAGTGAGTGTACATCTTGTATAACAGTGTAAATTTGCTGTACCCTCAAAATAACTCAACACACAGCCATTCATTTCTAAACCGCTGGAAACAAAAGTGAGTACACCCCTAAGTGAAAATGTCCAAATTGGGCCCAAAGTATCAATATTTTATGTGGCCGCCATTATTTTCCAGCACTACCTTAACTCTCTTGGGCATGGAATTCACCAGAGCTTCACAGGTTGCCACTGGAGTCCTCTTCCACTCCTCCATGACAACATCAAGGAATTGGTGGATGTTAGAATCCTTGCGCTACTCCAACTTCCATTTGAGGATGCCTTACAGATGCTCAATAGAGTTTAGGTCTGGAGACATGCTTGGCCAATCCATCTCCTTTATCCTCAACTTCTTTAGCAAGGCAGTGGTCATCTTGGAGGCGTATTTGGGGTCGTTATCATGTTGGAATACCGCCCTGCGGCCCAGGTTCCGAAGGGAGGGGGAGGGGCCCAGGTTCCTTCAGTCTGTCACAGTACATGTTGACATTCATGATTCTCTCAATGAACTGTAGCTCCCCAGTGCCGGCAGCACTCATGCAGCCCCAGACCATGACACTCCCACCACCATGCTTGAGTGTAGGCAAGACACACTTGTGTTTGTACTCCTCACCTAGTTGCTGCCACACACGCTTGACACCATCTGAACCAAATACGTTTATCTTGGTCTCATTAGACCACAGGACATGGTTCCAGTAATCCATGTCCTAGTTTGCTTGTCTTCAGCAAACTGTTTGCGGGCTTTCTTGTGCATTATCTTTAGAAGAGGCTTCCTTCTGGGATGACAGCCATGCAGACCAATTTGATGCAGTGTGCGGCGTATGGTCTGAGCACTGACAGGCTGACCCCCCACCCCTTCAACCTCTGCAACAATGCTGGCAGCACTCATACGTTTATTTTCCAAAGACAACCTCTGGAAATTATGCTAAACACGTGCACTCAACTTCTTTGGTCGACCATGGCAAGGCCTGTTCAGAGTGGAACCTGTTCTGTTAAATCGCTGTATGGTCTTGGCCACTGTGCTGCAGCTCAGTTTCAGGGTCTTGGCAATCTTCCTAGGCTTCCTAGGCTAGGCTAGAGTCCTCCAGCTCAGCAGGAGATCTTTCCATTCATCTCCGCTGAGTTGGCAGATGACAGGTCCCTCTCTGCTCACTGAGCAGGGAGGGGCTTGTCGACCGACGCTGGTTGCTATGGAGAGATTGGACGAAAATGGACAGCATGTCCGTTTTCATCAGATGTCACCTGATCCGATCCGCCAGGGATGGATGTGAACGTAGGGTTGGACTGGGTCGGATGTCAGCGGACATGTCACCGCTGACATCCGTCACTCCATAGACTAACATGGAGTGCTCGTTTAGGTCCGCCGACAAAACTGACAGGCAGACCTGAACGGTCGGAGTGTGAAAGGGTCCTTATAGCCTTGGCCATCTTTATGTAGGGCAACATTTCTTTTTTTCAGATCCTCAGAGGTTTTTTTTTGTGAACAGAACAAACGATTTTCGTTTAATGTGTACTGTTTTTGTACGGTTTTCGTACGAGAAAAATCAGGTATAAAAGACTGATGATCAGAAACAAACAATACAAAAAAGCCTTTGTCGTACGAGAATTTTCCTACATTATTTCCATCCTCGGTTCCGACTTGCTGTGAAACATTGAGGAAAACCAGATGATCGTTCAACCAAATTTTTCATAGCGTGTACCCAACTTTAGTGGGAAAAAAAACATCTGTTAATTAATTAGATTTGATAAGACCTGTTATTACAAAAGCAAACAGATGAAAAACCATGTAAGCAAAGATGTTGATACCTACAACTGCCTATTGAAAGGAGATAAATGTTAATCATTCAACATCAAGATGACAACATTCACTAACAGCTACTGAGCACACAGATATCAGTGCTGAACAGGCTTCTAGTCAAAAGAATATTTAAATAGCTGCAGCTGTTACTTAATACAATTAAGCACACTCTGGAGCTGTAGGACAGCTGTAAAACAATGTGATCAAGCATTTGACAGAGCACCTACCATGATCATCTCTCACCTCTGAATCTCTACTTTAATAACATCCTATTTATGCAAAATACAACAAGCTCCTCATCTCAAATTCCTCTTCAGCTGGTGTTGTGGTCCATTTGATGCAATTAGCATCTCTCTTTTGTATTTTTCCCCACAGCTTAGAAAATGAAAGTTTACAGCTTAAGTTTAGTGTTTTTTTTTATCAGCAACAGGGACAGTACTTAAAGCGGAGTTCTGCTTAAAAAAAGAAAATAAAAATCAGCAGCTACAAATACTGCAGCTGCTGATTTTTAATAATCGGACACTTACCTGTCCCAGGGTACCGCATTGCGGGGGAACGAAGCCCCCTACATCTCTTCCTCCTCTCTGCGGTGCCGTCATAGTCACTGTGGGCGCACGCACTGCGCATGTGCGAGCCGCGCGGGGTGCCGTGACTGGCCGGGTAATCATCTGGGACCTATGACGTGTCCCAGATGGATTGCCGAGAGGGAGGGGGAAGAGGTGATCTCCCTTTCCGGTGCCGGGAGGAAGTGGGAGCTGGAACCCCCCAAAAAAATGATATGCCAAATGTGACATGTCAGGGGGTCACCTTCCCTTAAAGCGGAAGTTCCATTTTTGGGTGAATAACGAATAACTTTAAAATGAATGAATGTGAAATGCATAACAAACAGATGAAAAGTGCCCCTTGTGTTGGTGGCTGCTATGTTTGTTGAAATCTTCATTCCTTTGCCCCCCCCCCAGATACCTCTGGTGCAGCGATGGTTAATATGAGCCGGTGGAACTGTCACAGGCACTCATGAAAAGTATTCACTGTGTCCACCCTTTCTACTCTCCTGATCCAGTCATCCTTTCTCAAAATGAAAAGTGCTCTAGGAATGGAGGAGGTGGACCTTTCTTTCATAAGTCCATCTACCATTAGTAGAGAGTTTTTCTTTTCAGAAATCTATAGTACAGCTTCTATGAATGGAGGAGGAGGGCAGAAAAGGCAAGTACAGTGCCTTGAAAAAGTATTCATACCCCTTGAAATTTTCCAGATTTTGTCATGTTAAAACCAAAAATGTAAATGTATTTTATTGGGATTTTATGTGATAGACCAACACAAAGTGGCACATAATTATGAAGTGCAAGGAAAATGATATATCATTTTCAACATTTAAAAAAAAAAAATAGGTGAAAAGTGTGGCGTGCATTTATACTCAGCCCCCCCCCCCCTCCTCCCCGAGTCAATACTTTGTAGAACCAGTTTTCGTTGCAATTACAGTTGCAAGTCTTTATGGGTATGTCTCTACCAGCTTTGCCCATCTAGAGAGTGACATTTTTGCCCATTCTTCTTTGCAAAATAGCTCAAGCTCTGTCAGATTGGATGGAGAGCGTCTGAATAGCAATTGTCAAATCTTGCCACAGATTCTCAGTGGGATTTAGGTCTGGACTTTGACTGGGCCATTCTAACACATTAATATGTTTTGATCTAAGCCATTCCATTGTAGCTCTGGCTGTATGTTTAGGGTCGTGGTCCTGCTGGAAGGTGAACCTCCGCCCCAGTCTCAAATCTTTTGCAGACTCTAACAGGTTTTCTTCTAGGATTGCCCTGTATTTGGCTCCATCAATCTTCACATCAACTCTGACCAGTTTCCCTGTCCCCGCTGAGGAAAAGCATCCCCACAACATGATTCTGCCACCACCCTGTTTCAAGGTGAGGATGATGTGTTCAGGGTGATTTGCAGTGTTCATTTCCCCCTACACAGAGTTTTGGTTTTATGCCAGAAAGTTAAAATGGTGTACAGAACACCCCCCAGATATGTAATTTCCTTCTTTGGATATTTTGCAATGAAGTTTGTTAACCACTTACCCCCTTCAAGACCAAGCCATATTTTGCTATTTTGCACTTTGCTAATTTAACTTGTATTTGTGCAGTCATGCAATGCTGTACCAAAATGAAATTTATATAATTTTTTTCACACAAAAAGAGCTTTATTTTGGTGCTATTTGATCACCACTGGGTTTGTTATTTTTTTTTATTATATAAATGAAAGAAGACCAAAAATTTTAACCACTTGCGGACTAGCTCACGCTGATATATGTCGGCTGAATGGCACAGCTGGGCAAAACCCTGTATGGGTACGTTGTTCCCTTTAAGAGCCATCCATGATCACGGGCACGAGAGCCAGCATGGGGATTTGTGTGTGTAAACACACAAATCCCTGTTCTGTCAGGGGAGAGGAGACATATTGTTTGTTCCTACTAAGCTGGAACAACGATATGTCTCCTCCCCCAGTCAGTCCTATCCCCATACAGTTAGAAACACTAACTAGGGAACACAGTTAACCCCTTGATCCCACCCTAGTGTTATCCCCTTCCCTACCAGTGACATTTACACAATAATCAGTGCATTTTTAAAGCACTGATCGTTGTATAAATGTCAATGGTCCCAAAAATGTGTCAAAAGTGTCCAATCTGTCCGCCCCAATGTCGCAGTACTGCTAAAAATCACAGATCACAAGCATTACTAGTAAAAAGAAAAAAATTATAATAAAAATGCCATAAATCTTTCCCATGGTTTGTTAATGCTATAACTGTTGTGCAAACCAATCAATATACGCTTATTGCGATATTTTTTTACCAAAAATATGTAGAAGAATATATATTGGCCTAAACTGATAAAGAAATTTGTTTTTTAAAAACATTTTTGGGGATATTTATTATAGCAAAGAGTAAAAAAATATTGTTCTTTTTTTTTCAAAATTGTCGCTCTTTTTTTGTTTATAGTGCAAAAAATAAAAACCACAGAGGTGATCAAATACCACCAAAAGAAAGCTCTATTTGTGGGGAAAAGAGAAGGCAAATTTCGTTTGGGTACAGCATTGCATGACCGCTCAATTGTCAGTTAAAGCGACGCAGTGCCAAATTGTATAAAGTGCTCTGGTCAGGAAGGGGGTAAAATCTTCCAGTGCTGAAGCCATTAAAAAAACATATTTTTTTACTTTCAAAAATCAAAACAATACAATTTCTTCATAAATTTAGGCCAAAATGTATTCTGCTACATGTCTTTAATAAAAAAAAAAAAAATCCCAAAAAGTGTATATTTATAGGTTTGTGTGAAAGTTATAGTGTCTACAAACCATGGTATATATACTGGAAAACATGGGGTGGGTGCAGGACTAATAACAGTGTATATATCCAAATAAAAAAAACAGCAAATATGAAGTTCCTTTCAAATGTTTAGAAGTGGTGAAAATCCTGAAATTAAAAGTGGAAAACTAAGGCAGAGTCCCAACAACTGAAATTGAGAGACTGCGTAAACAATGTTGCATCTATGTTATTGTCAAACCTATTTATACAATAAACTCAATTAATGGCAAAAATGAATTAATAATAAAACACCAAAAAATGCAGAAAATTAACTAAGGACCCTTTCACACTGGGGCGGTTTGCAGGCGTTATTGCGCTAAAAATACCGCCTGCAAACCGCCCCAAAACAGCCTCCGCTGTTTGTTCAGTGTGAAAGCCCGAGGGCTTTCACACTGAAGCGGTGCGCTTGCAGGAGAAGAAAAAATCTCCTGTCAGCCGCATCTTTGGAGCGGTGAAGGAGCGGTGTATTCACCGCTCCTAAACCGCTCCTGCCCATTGAAATCAACGGGACAGCGCGGCTATACCGCGGCAATACCGCGGCTATAGCCGCGCTATACGAGTGGATTTAACCCTTTTTCGGCCGCCAGCGGGGGGTTAAAACCGCACCGCTAGCGGCCGAATACTGCGGTAAAACAGCGCTAAAAATAGCGCTGTTTTACCGCCGACGCCCCCTACCGCCCCAGTGTGAAAGGGGCCTAAGTGAAATATACAAAAATGGTCAGGTGAATTAATTCAGTAATATAATACTAATGCTGCGTACACACGGTCAGACTTTTCGGCTACAAAAGTCCGACGGACGCCGACGGACCAAGTCCGGCGGACAATCCGATCGTGTGTGGGCTTCCCCGGACTTTCAGCGGACTTTTCCAGCCGCAAATCTGACAGACTTTAGATTTGGAACTTGCTTCAAATCTTTATGTCGTAACTCCGCCAGACCCAGAAATCCGCTAATCTGTATGCTAGTCCGACGGACAAAAACAAATGCTAGGGCAGCTATTGGCTACTGGCTATCAACTTCCTTATTTTAGTCCGGTGTACATCATCACGTACGAATCCGTCAGACTTTTGTGTGATCGTATGTAGGCAAGTCCGTTCGTTAGAAAGTCCGCCGCAAGTCCGCCAAAAGTCCATTGAAAGTTTGTCGGACGGGCTGTCGGACTTTTGTAGCCTAAAAGTCAGACCGTGTGTACGCCCTATAAGAAAAATTCACAAAAACATCAGTGATAAAGAGTCTTTAGAAAAGACAGAAACATAATCTGAAAAAATAAAGTAAAAATATAAAAAGTAAACAGTAAAAAATAAAACTGAAACAAAGTCCCAAATAAATTTGACGGTGAATCAGAGGATGGCCATGCAGGTATAAAGACAAGATGTTAGCACGAAGCCGTGAAGAAAAAGGCCCTTCCTCCAGACAGGCTTTACACCCAAAGTGAGTATGTAGTCTCCTTACTCGCAAAAATGACCACAACAGCGGTCTCACCAAGCTCAGGGAATTCGGGTTTCCCAAAAACCTAATTGGATGTCCCAAGCTGCTGGATCTTTGTTACTCAGAAACACAAACAAGAAATGTGCCCATAGTCCTGTTATTTAAAAGAATAATTTAATATACTCTAATAGATTGCACTTACAAGACAAAGCTCATATATGTGCGGTGTGTCAGTGGATCAGAATAGCGGCGTCTCCTCGGGCTTTCTCTGCCTGCTGCTTGCTGTACCATCAATCTCTGAAGAGACAGAACATGAAGACATCAGTATAACAGGCCCACTCTACGCGTTTCGTCATGATAGGACATCGTCGGGGGATTGGCTGCTGGCATACTGGCATTTTTAGTTTTTTTTTTTTTTTATACAGTAGTACCTGGGATTACGAGCATAATTCATTCCAGAAGCATGCTTGTAATCAAAAGCACTCATATATCAAAGTGAGTTTCCCCTTAGGAACCAATGGAAACTCAGATAATGCGTTCCAGTGCCACTGCTGGTGTATGCAGAACCGCATGTGGCCAGAGGTGCGGGGGCACCGGAGACACTCGGGAAACACTCAGAGACGCTCAGAGACACTCGGAGACACTCGGAGACGATGGGAACTCTCAAAGTGGTCTCTAAGCATCTGTGCATCACCGGCACCCCCCGCACCTCATGGCCACATGCAGTACTGAACACCCCTGAGGCTTGAATCCTGCTTGTCTTTTGAGACAATGCTCGCAAGTTGAGTCAGGATTTAAAAAAAAAAATAGTTCGTATTGTGAGACTCTCGTAAACCGCGTTACTCACAATCCGAGGTATTGCTGTACTAGTAATGGCGGTGATCAGCAACTTATAGTGGGGCTGTGATAGTGCGGCAGACAATCTGACACCAACTGATGCTGGCTGGAAGGTACACTAACAGACACTAACATCACCAGTGTCAGTAATACACTGATCAGCGCTAATACTATACACTGTCACTGTACTAATGACACTGGCTGAGAAGGGGTTAACATCTTAGGGTAATCAAGGGCTTAAGTGTGTGCCTAGCAAGTGTTAATGTGTGTCATATGTTCTGCTTTTTACTAAATATCTGTTTGTTCCCTCAGTACAGAGCTCTGTGTGTTTGTCAACTCAGGACTCTGAGCTGTGATTGAACACGGCTGATTTTCTCAGCAAATGTGGAGTTACTTTTTAGGCCTCTTTCACGTGAACGATCCGTTCAGGTCCGCCTGTCAGTTTTTTAGGCGGACCTGAACGGACCCTTCATAGACCTCTATGGAGCGTCGGATGTCAGCGGTGACATGTCCGCTGGCATCCGACCCGCTCCGATCCGAAAAAGTGTAACGGAGGAAAAACCTACTTTTCCATCCGTTTTCGGATCGGATCGGGTGACGACGGACTCTACGGTCCGTCGTCATCCGATCCCCCATAGGGGAGAGCGGCACTGTGACAGGTCCGTCGCTGCACATTGTGCAGCGACGGACCTGTCATCTGCCTGCTCAGCGGGGATCCACGGAGCGATCCCTGCTGAGCAAGCGGATGTTCATGGGGCGGATCATCTCGGATCCGTCCCGTGTGAAAGGACCCTAAAGTCACACATGTGTGGGCAAGTTTCAAACCAGAACCAGGTGAGACAGTGAGGACCAAGCAGTGTAGAGAGTGGTGGCAGAACAGAGAACCTGACATCACCAACAGCACCTGCAGGGGTGAGCGGTACGTGATACATATAACCATTTTAATGTGATTCTAACGGATTTACTAAAAAGTCCATTTTTAATATCCACCTGAATTTCACTGTAAATGTTATATTGGTATGAATATATTTATTCTGAAAAGATGAACAATTGTTTTTGGCGTGCTGAGCTTGTTCTTGACATCAACATTATACAATTTTCATATCTATACTATGCCCCAGATATCAGTACAGTTTATGAACACCTTCAAGGTTAGGCGGAAACCGAACTGATTTTACTTGCGGGAAAACCCAAAACACAAAGGAATGTGAATTAAATAGAGGAGTTCAGCTCCCATGGTTGAGACAGAGGATCTTCCATTCTATTACTAGTGTAGGACCCACTAATTCGGGGTACTTTGTCGCAGTAAGTGGGCTTAGCACTATATGACCATATAGTGTGACCAAACCCCCGTATTTTTTGAATATGTTCAGGTGTTCAGGTGTTTTTAACTAGCCCTGCAGGAAATGTCATTCTTGTATGTGTGCGCTGTAAAATATTTTGTACTGTTTATAGGTCTTACAGCAGCACCATCTTGAATTTAAATGCATTGTATGGTGTGCCCCCCAAATATGTACTTGTAGAACAGAGAACCTGACATCACCAACAGCACCTGCAGGGGTGAGCGGTACGTGATACATATAACCATTTTAATGTGATTCTAACGGATTTACTAAAAAGTCCTTTTTTAATATCCACCTGAATTTCACTGTAAATGTTATATTGGTATGAATATATTTATTCTGAAAAGATGAACAATTGTTTTTGGCGTGCTGAGCTTGTTCTTGACATCAACATTATACAATTTTCATATCTATACTATGCCCCAGATATCAGTACAGTTTATGAACACCTTCAAGGTTAGGCGGAAACCGAACTGATTTTACTTGCGGGAAAACCCAAAACACAAAGGAATGTGAATTAAAAATGAAAGAAAACACATTGGGATTCTTTCGTGTGTACAGGTAGCAATGCAGCTCTGGTGCCCGGCCCATGGAGCATCCTCTGCAGTTGTCATGACAACAGTGAAGGTGAGGAGAGAATCTGGCACTGCATAGATAGATTGAAGTGCCATTAATAATTCTAGCATTTACATTTTTTACATGCTGGGTAAAGCGGTGCTACTACTCCATTTTATTATGTACATAATGGTGAGCAGTGAAGATAAACATGGCTGATACATTCCCTTTCTTCTTGTTGGTCAAAGCATTTTCAGTGGCGATCTACCTTCTGGCGGCTGTTGATCCAAGTGCAGGAAATGTACAACAATATGTGTGTGTGATAACTGCGTAGCTGACATCAATATTTCTATGCCTCTTGCTGAACTCACATTTGCGGTCTAAAGCCCATATGCTGTACACATGTGTCCATGGTGGCTGAGGTGTCTGTGTTGATAGCGAGCTCACTGTGTACACGCAGTACAGTGACTGAGCTGTCACAGACTCTGTTTATGATCATATGATCAGAAGCCAGGGGGACAAGCTCCCAATTATGTGACTGATAATTGTCAAGCCTTCAAATGGCTGGTGTCATAACTAATCACTGGTGAAGCACTGTGGAAACTGCAAATCAAACAGAGGCTATGATGGCAGTTTGTAGGTAGGTGCCTGAAGTTATAAGGATAGTTTACCTTTACAAAAAACCTGCCTATGCAGGTAAGGGATGTTTGTAGATTAAAACAAACTGTGCAGCTCTGACTAAAGATGAATCATAATCTTGCTATAAGTGTAGGCCATTTACATACCTTTTGAAGTCTGACTGGAATACTCCCAGGACGTTGCTAAGTACTCCCAGGACGTTGCTAAGTGAGGCCTAGTCCCTCATTGCTCACCTCCACCATCACAGGAGTGAGCACTTTCTCTGATTCAAGCCTCCTCACATACTCTTATGCCCCGTACGCACGGCCGGACTTCCCGACAGAAAAAGTATTTTTTCTGTCAGCAAAAGTCTTTTTTCTGTCAGCATTTCCGACGGCCTCACATATAGAACATGTTCTAAGTCTTTCCTTTGGAAATGCCGACGGAGTTTAGCCCGTTGGCAAGTCCGGCCGTGTGTACACGAAATATCTCTCCCTGATGTTGTAGCTCTGAGCTCAGCATTTGAAAGCTCACTTCTGCATAGCTCCCAACTGACCCTGATTTCGAAGGACTGTCCCTGATCTGGAACAAAGTCCCTCTGTCCCTCTTTCCTCCTCATTTGTCCCTCATTTTGGTCTGATCTATATAATTGTATATAAAATGCACTTTTTATCTTTCAAAAAGTGTTTCCCAGTGCTAAACCCTTCATTCTACATTCTAAAAAAAAAGAGCACTTATGGGTTTAACAATTTTTTTGGTATAATTCTCCTTTAAGTGGGAGGGGCAGGGGGTGTGTCCTATGCCTACATACTTTTGCTAATCAGTGTCCCTCGTTCCCATCTCAAAAAGTAGGGAGGTATGCTTCTGTGATGGTGGAGGTGAGCAGTAACAATTAGGCCTCGCTTAGCAATGTTCTAGGAGTACTTAGCAACATCCTGGGAGTATTCCAGTTAGGTTCCATAAGGTATGTATGGCCTACACCTATAGAAGGGCTTTATTCAACTTTAGTCAGAGTTGCATAGTTTGTTTCTATCAACAGATGCCCCTTATCTGCATAGTCAATTTTGTGATAAAGGTGAACTATCCCTTTAACCACTTCAGCCCCGGAATGATTTACCCCCTTCCTGACCAGAGCATTTTTCGCCATTCAGCACTGCGTCGCTTTAGCTGACAATTGCCCAGTTGTACGACGTTGCACCCAAACAAAATTGATGTTCTTTTTTTCCCCACAAATAGAGCTTTCTTTTGGTGGTATTTGATCACCTCTGCGGTTTTTATTTTTTGCGCTATAAACAAAAAAAAGACCACCAATTTTGAAAAAAAGCAATATTTTTTACTTTTTGCTGTAATAAATATCCCCCCCAAAAAATATAAAAAAACGAATTTCTTCCTCTGTTTAGGATGATATGTATTCATATTTTTGGTAAAAAAAAAAAAAAAAAAATCGCAATAAGTGTATATTGATTGGTTTGCGCAAAAGTTATAGTGTCTACAAAATAGGGGATAGATTTATGGTATTTTTATTATTCTTTTTTTTTTACTAGTAATGGCGGCAATCTGCAATTTTTAATCGGGACTGCGACATTATGGCGGATAGATCAGATACTTTTGACACTATTTTGGGACCATTGGCATTTATACAGTGATCAAAGCTACACATAGCCACTGATTACTGTATAAATGACACTGGCAGGGAAGGGGTTAAACACTAGGGGGTGATCAAGGGGTTAAGTGTGTTCCCTGGATGTGCTCTAACTGTAGGGGGGATGGGCCCACTACAACATGACAGAAATCACTGCTCCCAATGACAGGTAGCAGTTGATCTCTGTCATGTCACTAGGCAGAACAGGGAAATGCCTTGTTTACATAGGCATCTTCCCGTTCTGCCTCTCCTCACTACAATCGCGGGCTACCGGCGAACATTGAGTTCAGGTACGCCCTTTTGCCTGCCTGTGCCATTCTGCCAATATAAATCGACGTGCGGTGGTCAACAAGCGGTTAAAGTTCAGTAACCCGCGGTTAAAGCAGAACTAAACCCAGTGATTCCATGGTTTCCCAAAACAGTTACATTCAAGGCATGCCATGAATCAGTGGTCCCAAACCTTTTTGGTACCAGGGATCGGCTTTGTTGCATCCAAGGGACTGGGTGGGGAGGGTGATAGGTGTGGGACTGGGTGGGGAGGGTGATAGGTGTGGGACGGGGGGGGGGGTTTGTTGGTGGTGATGATGGGGGAAGTAGTTGCCACTCACTGATAGGATTTTAATAGGAATCTCTGTAAAATCAAACCTCTCGGCTAATGATCTGTATTTACAGAGAGATATATTATCAAGAGGGGTTGATTGGTGGCTGTATGGATATATTATCAAGAAGGGACTGTTTGTTGGTCATGGGAGTGAGAAGTGTCATACATGGAAACATTTAGAGTTGCACCTATGTGAATATGTCTTTTGAACGGGACCGTATAGTTGAAGCTATGTTACCACCAGTTAGAAACCACTTCAAGCTAAAGATGTAAGCTCCACAGCATACCCCAAGCCTAGCCAAGTAGATAAAAAGGAACATCATCATGATTGGTCATCTGTAGCATTTCTTATGAGATACATGGAAAACTGCACTAAGAGTTGAAGAAAAACTGTACTTTTATGGCAGTTTATACATGTAAAGATTTAGTAACAATGACTGGTGTGATTTTATCAGGAAAGGTTCCATCCGCTGGTAATATCTATCATTTGGCGTGAAGTACTGAGGTCCACCAGCAGGTGTCTCCTGGCAGTTTAGAACTGTCAGGAGAACTTTCCCCTGCTGGTGTTATGTCATCTTTGGGCTGCAGTACTGGCGTCCACCAGCGGATGGATCCTGGCAGTGTGGAGCAGATATTACCTTCTGCAGTCAGGCATCACCTGAGCTTGATAGCAGGTAATAATATAAATACCCTGCAAGTGCACACACACCTTGCCCTGGTATTGTCCTTGAGCCCTGACCTGCATGCTTGTTGACCTGTTAGACTGATCCTGAACCTGATTTGTGATTCCCATATCCTGAACCTGCTGTACTTTTTCCTGCATTCCTGGATCCTTGTCCTACAGCCTGATCCCTTCCACCTTTTCCCTGTCTGTTTACTCCTTGCCCCCCATCTGCTGACCTCCCGTTTATGACCCTGGCCTGGCTTGACTACGATTCTGGTACCCCCGTTTGCTATATACTGGTTGGTTTGTTGTTCCTGTTTTAGTTATTTGGTTTTCTCACTCTGTTTTGTATTGGTGGTTTATTCACATTTATATGCATTTATCTTAATAAAATCACTTACTTTCACCTACTTTTGTTTGGTTCACTCTGTCACAGTCACACAGTTCTGGTCACATCTGGTTTATGACAGATTTACTGTGAACGGAGAGTGGACATGAGCTCCTAAAGTGCATAGGGACAGGAAACGAAGGATAAACCTTAATGTAAGATGTTGGGCGATGGATAGTAAGAGGTACAAAGGAGGAGGAGCAGACAGCTTGGCGGAGGAAGTTGTGGTGCCAGTGATGAAGGTTATCGTCAGAGGGCTTGATTGGTGGCTGTATGGTTTACCCTTCTAAGTGGCAGGGTCTCTATGCTAGGGCCAGTGGCATAACAGAACCTTCCTAAAGACATGGCAAAGTATACAGCAGCTTCCCTTTATGCCTTTAGGCTGAAGCAAGTAAAGCATAACATCTGCAAAAGAGCTGATGGAGGAAAATCAGTGCTCTGTGATATTTCCCATAACATAAGTTTGTAGTCAATGCCAGGACAGATGTCACTGGCAATTGAAAAGATGTGGGGCTCTGTGAAGTGATTTGGCCTCAGGCCTTGATGGGTGCTACCTCAGACAAGAAGCTGTGTTATCATGCCAATACCTGTGTAGAGCTACTCCTGCAGGAGCTACTGCAAAGGATGGGTCCTCTTGTTCTCTGCCTTTCCAAGGATCTCAATCTCTCTGACTCACCTGGGGAATGTAGGCCTTCATAGATATATATGCAGATAGTACCATAAATCCATCTGAACTGGTACCTGTCACTCAGCAACAATATTTTCTCAGAAAACAAGAACCAAGTCATAGAATAAAAAGGGTAACTCAGTATATTAAGTTAAATCAATAGGTAACAGAATGGACATAAATTGAACTAGACACAATATTAACAGTTGATTGGCATTCAATTTAATAACTGACAGGATGTGAGGTGTCGTTAGAATTGAGCCTCCAAACCAGCATAAACAGTATAAATGCCACCCTTAATGTAACTGAGTAAGGAAGGGGTTAAAACTGCAAACAGGTAAGACTATGCTATTCACGTGCACTGACGGCAGCTTTGCTAGGCCTAGACTGATTGGAGGAAAGCACCAACCAAAAAGTGAGGATAGAATAGGCAAAAAGGGACAGTCTCTAATAATATCTGTCTGCCGGCTATCACTGGGGCCCTTGAAGAACATTGGTGCACTTGCTGAAAATCCCCTTGAGAACCTGCATGCAGGGAGTAATCGGTGAGAGCCAGATTGTCCAAGTAGAATATTTGGTGTCTGAAATCAGATTTGGTTGCTGTCAAATATCCTGGCGCTTAGGGGTGTAAGGTGGTATTTGTAGCATAGAATCCAAATTGGGTCAAATGTACAGGGATTTTGCTGCTGAAAACGTAATGCTCTCAGCGGGCCTGTGAGAAAATGACAGAGGGAAACATGGGCCAGCGGCCCTCTTACTAACTCCAAGGGCCAGTCGGTGGTCTCTTGTGGTGCAGGGGGCCCTCTTCAGCTTTACTTGAATGTAGATAGAGTCCAGCAATCTGTAGCAATGAACCTAGGTATGATCTGGTCTGCAATGCGGGCTGGGCTGCTAAATACCTTGTGCTTTTGCTGGCAGATGACTCTGGACATTAGTGAAATGATTCCCCTGGTAATGAGGATCCGTAGCTGTGACCTTCGGAACTTCCATGGCGCCAAGAGAGCAACTTTTCTTGGGTGATTCTATTTACATCTCTCTCTGGCCCCTCCCATGCCCCAGAGCATGAAGGGATTTTGTAGTTCATTAAGTCAACATTTCCTTTATGTAGTTACAGTTTTAAACCACATCTCCCAAAGTTCTCAGCGCTCTGCATAAAAGTGAATGTGTCTGCTTGCCTTTGGCTCCCCCGTTCTGGCTGGAGCAGAATATTGTAGCCTGGCTTTAGTTTCTCTGTAGAACAGGAACTATAGAATGCACTTACATTGCAATACAGCAAAGCAAAATATATAAGACATAGGGATCTATTTATGAAACATTTGTTGGGACAAATGTCACAAGCATTTGTCCAGGTTGCACAAATGTTCCCAATATTGTTTCTAATACTAAAGAAATACTTAAATCAAAAACACCCTTACTATGAGGCTTCTGTTGTCCTCTCCTACACACTGAGGCCGCCACTGACAGCTCAGCCTGGGACTGGACCAGAACGGCTGCAGAATAGGTAAGTATAGTGATCTTCCACTTTAAAGTCTATTTTAGATAAAGTATGTCAGGGTTAGGCCTCATTCATTCAGCCGCGGTATGAAAAGTATCTTGTAGAAAACTGTTGCCCTACTGTGTCCCTACTAGGTAGATTCACCCTCTAACCCCTGTTGATCACTGTCACCGACACAGAAAGTAATAAAAAATCCAAAGTTTTAGAGTTGTCACCAAAACAAGAATGGAGGGGAAATCTTCCAGTGGGCACACCTGTTCTGATGACAACTATTTAAGAGATTTTGTAGACATTTTGGGGCTGATTTACTGCAGTTGCTCCAGAGCTTAGTAAATTAGCAGAAGCTCTGCTGACTCCCATCATCCAATCATATGCAAGCAAAAATGCTGTTTTTTTTTTTTTATTTTCCTTACACGGTTATTCTTTGAGCCTTACCTCATTTACTGGGCTCTGGAGCAACTGTACTGGCAGAGGGCAACAGTGCACAGTCTATTTGCCTTTAGTAAATCAACCCCTTTGACTTACCTCCTGTTGTGTCTCTAGGACAGGAAGTGATGGAAAAATCTCTGTAAAGGCCACAGCAAAAACATGATTGACTCTCTCCTAAACACAAAAAGGCATGTCATTCACTTTGATATGCATCCTTTTGAATTATGATCTCATATGAGCTATGGTATCAACACAGCATAATTCTGGCTTTCTTGCTTTTGAGATACCAGCCTACAATGTTTGATGTGATATGTTCACCAGGCTGGTATATTTAAAGTCTGTTATTACCTGTTTAAATATTTTATTAAAACATCCTAAACAAGAAAAACAGCAGGTTCAAACCCAGGGAACTGATGTAGGAATAGAGTTTACATTATTTTCAGCTCTCTAATCAGTATTTAGAACTTACTACTGACAAGCAGAAATAAAGACTAGTTTACCCTAACAAGGCTTTATGGCATAGTTGCAGTGTTGTACCTTTGGAATGCTCTTTCCTTACACTGGAGCGCCATCTTGTGTTTATATTGATGTATGCAATTTTATACTTGGTACATTTTTCTATACTAATATCCTTGAGTGTTGGAAATAGGGACTGTTGCTGCATAATCTGGCAGTTTCTTAAAAAAAAAAAAAAAATATGCAGATGTTGAAACATTTGAAT
The DNA here is from genome assembly GCF_042186555.1 of Aquarana catesbeiana. NCBI lineage: Eukaryota > Metazoa > Chordata > Amphibia > Anura > Ranidae > Aquarana > Aquarana catesbeiana. Next base: position 114,128,431 of record NC_133336.1, read on the forward strand.
GTGGTAAAATACTATAGTTTAAGATTTTGTCTAATCTTTTAAATAATGCTTGTCTTATTTTTGCTGATGAATGTTTTGTCCAATTTTTTTTTTTCCCCCAGGATAGATGAAGCAAGACATTAATAAATATGTAAAATGTATTCCTTTGTGATGATTGTGTTGAATTTGTTTAGTAACACCATTTAAAGACAGAGATGGTGCACAGAGTCTAGAAACCTATTTATTGCCATTATATCGGTGAAGCCTACCAATGTGAGCTTAGCAAATGTGTTGTAGCTAATGCAGTGTTGAATCAGTGTAAAAATACTTTACTCAAGACAAAGTACCCTAAAAAGGACACAAATAGAGCCCTCTTAATCCTCTTTTATAATGTATTGGAACTATACTGTCTCCCTTTACATGTTAAAGTGCTGTGCAAATTGTTGCCACTACCTCAATCCTGAATAAAGATAATTATTATCCTCCGGTAGTGAGGGGGTCAGTGTTCTGGCTCCCTCCCTAGCAGTCCATTTCCCATGGTAACAGGAGCAGACTAGTGTTACGGAGATCTAAGGCCTGATCACGATGTACAGGAGGTGATGGAGCTAATGAGCACGCATTAGGAGTTCGCATGAGGTCTACGCTGGGTGCTCGGCACGACCTCATTCTGTTACTGGGAGTGGGGTAACAGAGGTGTGCTGGACTGGTAGAATGAGCACAGGCTTAGCACATCTCTCTTTATCAGTGGCGGCTGGTGAAGTTTTAAGATGGGGGGCAGACCCCGCCCTTCCTTTTTGACCCCTCCCACTTCTCATAAGCCACATCCCTTATAGAATCCACCCACTCCACCCCCTGTATTCCACACAGTGTCAGGAGTATACAGCTCAGCATCACAGGACAGAGTATACAGCCCTAGCATCACAGGACAGAGTATACAGCCCTAGCATCACAGGACAGGAGTATACAACTCTAGCATCACAGGACAGGGTATACAGCTCAGCCTCACAGATCAGGGTATACAGCTCAACCTCACAGATCAGGGAATATAGCTCAGCCTCACAGATCAGGGTATACAGCTCAGCCTCACAGATCAGGGTATACAGCTCACCCTTACAGATCAGGGTATATAGCTCAGCCTCACAGATCAGGGTATATAGCTCAGCCTCACAGATCAGGGTATATAACTCAGCCTCACAGATCAGGGTATACAGCTCAACCTCACAGATCAGGGTATACAGCACAGCATTACAGATCGGGGTATACAGCTCAGTATTACAGATCAGGGTATGCAGGTATACATCATCTGTTCTGTACACAGCTAGTTATATACACCCACCTTCCTTCCTGTATATAGAGACCTTCCTCCATCATCACTGACTGCAGATATACATCATCTGCCCTGTGTACAGTAACAGGACATGCTGGTAGGTTAATTGGATCCTGTCTAAATTGGCCCTAGTATGTGTATGAATGTGTGTTAGGGACCTTACACCCATCATCATCATACTCCTCATCATTGTATACTAAACCCATCATCGTCATCCCCATATTATACACCCATCATCACTATCCTTATCCCCATATTATACACCCATCATCATCCTCATCATCATACTCCTCGCCGTCGTCATCAAACCCATATTATACACCCGTCATCACTATCCTCATCTCCGTATAATACACCCTTCATTGTCATCCTCATCCTTGTATAATACAGCCGTCATCCTCATCCTTGTACAATACACCCATCATCCTCATCCTTGTACAATACTCCCATCCTCATCATTGTATAATACAGCCGTCATCATCATCCTCATCCTTGTATAATACACCCATCCTCATCATTGTATAATACACCAGTCATCATCATCCTCATCATTGTATAATTCAGCTGTCATCTCTATCCACATCCTTGTATAATATACACATCCTCATCCTTGTATAATACACCATATCATCGCTATCCTTGTATAATACATCCATCCTCATCATTGTATAATACACCCGTCATCATCATCCTCATCCTTGTATAATACACCCTTCATCGCTATCCTCATCCTTGTATAATACACCCATCCTCATCCTTGTATAATACACCCATCCTCATCATTCTATAATACACCTGTCAACATCATCTTCATCCTTGTATAATACACTATCATCGCTATCCTTATCCTTGTATAATACACCCATCCTCATCAGCCTCATCCTTGTATAATACACCCATCCTTATCATTCTATAATATACCCGTCATTATCATCATCCTCATCCTTGTAATACACCCGGTTCAACAAACAGTTGAATTCTAAATAGTGGATGCTTCTAATCTAGAAGCATGGAGCACTAGCCCTGGTTTTAGGAGATGATCCTTCTCCTTTAGCCTAGGTTCACACTGATGTGATGCTGGAACCAGTGTGATTCCAGCGTCGCAGTGTGAACTGTGAACTTGCACAGAAATCGCATAGCTGAGAACATCCATGCAGTCCGATTTCAGCGTGGGGGAAAACAAGTCCCTGCACTTTTTTTCCTGCAAATCTAATGCGAGTTCAGCCATACAGCTGTATGGCTGAACTCGCATCTCACAGACATCGCATGCGATTCGCACCATAGTGTGGGTGCAAATCACATGCCTTGTCTTAGATCGCAGTAGTCTGAACCTGGGCTTATACCCCACCTCCAGTAGGTAATAAGAGAAACCAACAAAACAAATGCAGGGAAGTAAAGGGTTAACCTCCTCACCTGATAACAGAACATTCACTGCACACTCAGGCTCAGACTTATTTACTGCTGGGACAGTATAACTGTAACTGGAGACAAGTTCAACAAACAGTGAGATAGCTGCAGATAGCAGCACTCCAACTGGCAACCTGTCACAGGGGAAGATTGGTGTCTCTCCTGCAATAAATAAGGCTGAGCCTAGTGTGCAGTGAGCTCTGTTATCATGTGAGTGAGTGAAAGATTTACTTCCCTGCATTTTCTTGTTACTGAGAGGATGAGCTGCTCCAACTCCAAGTTCATCCCTCAGTCCCTGCATCTATACAGAGCCGCTTCTCCTCCGTCTATGCCTAGTTACTGCCCTGCATAGGGGCTTACCTCTGCCGTTATGGAGCCACACTGGCAGTCTCAGTCCGTCATTGGTGTCCACTTCACACTGCAGTGAGCCGGGAAACCGGGAATGTCTCGGGTGTGCTGAAAAAAGCACCGTCCACTGTCCTCCTATCCCCACCAATTAAAATGCAGGATGGGAGTACAGAAACAAATCAGTGTCGAGTGGGAGCATTTGTGGGCACATCGTTTGCGCCCTGCACACTCCCTAAATGCGGGCAAATCAGCTTCCCAGCTTGCAATCAGCCAATTGCAAGCTGGGAAGCTTCCCATAGACCGCCGTGTGTCTGACGCCCGGACACTCTTAAAGGGCACCTTTTCTTTTACAGCTCGGGGGGGGGGCAGCGCCCGTGCACCCCATATGGATGGGCCAACACTGCTCTTAATGCAAAACATACAAGTTACAGTGTAGTAACATTAGACAAGTCACTTTTCAGAGGAACTCTGTATTTTACTGCTGCACACAGTAAAGCTCATCTCTAAGTTAGGGAACTGCCTTAATGTTTGATTTTTTTACATAACCGCAGTCCCTGCCTGGTGCAGCACATTGATGAGAGCATTCTGCACAAAGTAAACATCCATGTGTATGGGCACATTCTTCCCCTGGTCTTCTTCTTCCTTTGGTCTTCCTCTGGCTTCTTCCCCCAACTTCTTCTTCTTCTGGTCTTCTTCTTCTTCCCCCACCTCCGCTGGCACTGGCGACCTGCTGAAGATTAAAAAAAAAACCTCCTCCGATGATGCGACGGGGTGGGTGACGTCATTCAGAGACCCCGCCCCTTGTGACTTTACCGCCCAGGGCATGATGGGTCCGTGATGTTACCATGCCCCATAGTTATATATGACATGTACGCCATGGAAGCGGACAGACCGGAGGACCGCAGCATCAGAGCAGGGTCCTTTTTGGTTCTTCAGTGGGTTGGTGGCGGGAGTGGCGGCAGAGGAAGAATCAGGGGAAGAAGTAGCCGGAGGAAGACTGAAGGAAGAAGGAGAAGACCAGAGGAAGAAACAGGGAAGGAGAAGCCGGAGGAAGAAGCGGAGGAAGAAGACATTTTTAATAAAGGACTTTGTCAAAAACTAGCTATTGTCTTTTGGCATATTACACTATTTTTTGGTGAATGGATAGGAGTACGATGTACCCCATACTCTTTCACATAGGAGGGGGATTGGGATCAGGGGGCCCACTTGTTAAAGGGGGCTTTGAGATCCTGATAAGCCCCCGCCCACAGACTCCGACAACCACCAGCTAGGGTCGTCGGGAAGAGGCCCTTGTCCCCATCAACATGGGGACAAGGTCTTTTGGGGGGGACCCCAAAGCACCCTCCCCATGTTGAGGGCATGTGGCCTGGTACAGTTCAGGAGGGGAGGCGCTTGCTCATCCCCTCTCTTTCCTGACCTGCCAGGCTGCATGCTTGGATAAGGGTCGGGCATGCATTCTGGGGGGGACCCCACGCAATTTTTTTTTGATATTTTGGCGTGGGCTTCCCCTTAAAACCTAGACCAGACCCGAAGGGACTGATTTTTGAATAGCCAGATTTTTGGAACTCCACACCATAATATTATTGACTACTTACATACCATTGCATGCATCTGAAAAGTTAAAATTATGGAATCAACCAAACTGATGTGCATTGGCTAATTATGCTGCTGAGTACAATGCAAGTTTTCACTAGGTGACACAATCGATAGGATTCGAACCGATGGCTGGAACCTTTGAAGGTAGCAGGGCAAACCCACTACAGAGCTGAGCACAACCATACATAGAAATTACAATTACTAATGTTTGATTCTTTTCATTCTATACAATAATGTTTTGCATTTGAGGCATTAATGTTATGGTAACAACCATGCTCATGTGCCATTGTCAGCATATGCTGCTGATTAAGATGTGTAACGACACCCCGAGTATGAAAGGGGTTAAAGTCGTTTAGGACATTTCATACCCAAACACAAAGACAGCTACCGAACACTCCAATCAGCCGAACAAGGAACCCATACAAATAATCCACCCCAAAAACGAGACACGGCTCTGTCTTCAGGTTTCAAGCAGGAATCAACTAATTTATTATAACACATGGACACAACAGATAAAATAACTCAGAGGCACTTTCCCCCCACCCTTGGAAAAGAGGGCGGGTTAAACTGTCCAATGACAATGGACACACAGGTCAGGTGTGTTTAACGTCTCATCAGTACACAGTGTTAGCAGGGAGAGCTGTTAGAAGAATCCCCCCTCCCTCCAATGCAATACACATCCTGTGATCCAAGGCAGACAAACATAATAGAACATTGAAAGACAGCCCCACCCAAAACTAGCACAGCAAACAGTACCCAACACAATGAGACAGCACACATTATATATACACATATTCCATCTCCTGCGCTCAAGGGGCTTGATATGACGCATTCGTGTGAGCCGCTTGGTCGTACCGGCGGTCTCCCCGTGGCGCCTGCCCTGCCCCCATAGCTCGCAGGTACATGACGTTGGGGGCTCATGAACAGTGGCACTCCCTGCCTTGGCCTCCCCTTTATTTTGGGCTTCACATTTTGTCTTTCCTTACTCTTCTTCTCCTGGTTGATACTCACCTATGGCGTCTTTGCCTCATTCCCTTTTTTAGCAGGTATATATCTTTGTTCACCTTTCACATAGTCCCTTTCTCCTTCTTTTTCTTTTTCTTTCCTGTCTCACTAACAACATTTTTGTTATCTATCACCTTTTGTTTCACCTTGTTTTTCACAGACCCTCCCTCGCAATTGGGGCAGCCTGTCCCATCTGCATCCTCTTCTCCCTCTCATCACCATCACCCCCATATGTGACCCACCCGGGGCCTTGCTTTGGGCTGGGTGTGTGTCGCCAGGAAGGGCCCCCTCGGCTCCGGGGGTGGTATTACTGGCCGACCTGGCTCTCCTGGCGATGTCGCTATCACGCATACATGCATGTAAGTTGGTGGGTCAGGTGTATATATGTGTTGGGACATGTTTTACACTTGCCAACCTCTTTTTCTGAACTTTTTTCAAATGTGGTCTTCTCATATTTGTAGGTGACCCTAGAGGTCTCAAGGTGCTGTCTCTCACGCCACCATCTTCTGTGGCCGTTTTCTCCTGGTGCCGTCACTTCGTCTCATGTCTTCGTCTCGCAATCGTCTCCTAACGCTGTCACTGCCTACTTCTCCCGCTGCTGTGTTCTTCCTCACCGCCGTCTTCCTCTGTTATGTGGTCACCCTCTGTCTGGCGTCTCTTACATAGCCATGGGGCGTGGCCATCCAATGACATCACTCGGAGAGCCTGCCCCCCCTTTATTATATATGTAACGCAGGGGTTTACCAAAGTCATCTTACTGAGTAATGTGTTGTTCCTTAAGTAAGGAAATGGCTCCATCTAGTGGCTGTTAAAACATTGTCGTGACCTTTTCTGTGTTTTAGAAGCAAACAGTTATGCATTATGGGATTAGTACTTTAATGAGGAACTGACTCATGTGCTTAACTCAGTCTGGGAACTACTGACCCACAATACCCAGTTCACTGGCCCACAATGCCAAGTCACAGAATAGCCTGCTGGGAGCAGGAATAAAAAGGACAGCGTGGCCATTTTTCAGCCTCTTGGGGACGCCATTCAATACCTGACTGCAGTGAGGTCTGTGTGTGTGTGATCGGGAGACTGCAGCCTGTGAGGCGCGTAGCGGAATTGATCGGCCTCTGAGGAGTTCCAGAGCACAGCCAGCAGGACCAGTGTGCGGAAGGACCTGAGGACCCAGGATTGCTGGAAGTTTCCTGCGTTCCATCCATCAGCCATCTGAAGGAGCGGTGCAGTGTGACGCGCTGGCTTTGGATCAGATGGAGATCTCAGGAAAGGAGTTCGGAAGGAATCCTACAGTACCTGGGCCTGTTGCGGTGAGCGGGCACTTGCCCAATAGAATACACTGTTTGCTGGTGAGACTTGTAGTTCCACGGATGTGGTTCTGCTTATTCATAGGCTGTTATAGGCTGTGTATAGCGGAACTCTGGGGTTTATTACAAAGCATGTGTAGAGGTGGTACTGCATTACCATTACAGTTCACAAGGAAGAGCTACAGGAGTGTTGTCTGTTCATCACCAAAGGAATAGTTCTTGGTACACTCATCATTCTACAGTCTGTTTCTTTATAATTTTCTCATGTGGATTACAAATAACTGCAGTTCAAATCAAAGGGCTATCTGAAGAATAACTGAAGATAAAGCACTCTTGTCACCCTCAGCAAAGCATCACGGTGTCACTATACTTTCTGAACATTGAATTGTAGTCTAGGGGGAGCCCTAGAGTATAGGATTCAATATTATACTGCATTATACTGTTTATGTGAATGTAATATGTTCAGGTTTGGTGTGTGCATTGAGGCTGCAGTGGGAGGGTGCTTAATATAAGTGTTTTATATTATTGAGTATTTGTCCCCTGTGCACGTGTCTGCATATACCCTCCACGGTGATCATTGAATTCTCAGTTTCAGGTACACATTGACTGTTTTCTATTGTCATTCCTTATATCTAACTTATCACAGTGTTTATTGTGCTAAACATCCTTTTAGTAAACTTCCTAAGTGGTTATTTGACAACTTGTGGGAGACTCCATCTTTTACTACAGCTGCGACGTGACGGGTTCCAAGGTTACGGTAAATATGCTGTGTAGTGTACCATTAATGTGTTTCTCTTTACCGCTGAGTCTCACACTATTACCATACAGGTGTGCCAGAGGGGTTGAGACTGTTCTTGGGGTTGATAGGAAGGGTACAGGATTATACATTCCATAGTTGCCAACATTGCAAAAAAATGTGTGGGACGCTTTTTTGGCTGTAGGCGGAGCTGTATAATAATTAGGGGGTGGGGCATGCATTTGTAGGCGTGGCATACCAAAAAAGAAAACTGGCGTGCAAAAAAACGGGCGTGGTTTACATGAAATAGTGGGCGTGGCTTAAATGGGCATGGCTCAAAGGGGGTGTGGTTAGAGTCTGAGATGAATGAAGGATGGAGAGGGAAAGAGGGAGAGAGAAATGAAGGGACAGCAGCCTCAGATCCTACACAACAATAGAAATATGTGTATTCTAGAAAGTTTAATAATCAGCAGATAAAGATACTCCAAACACCTGGTGTTAGCGCTTCAATTATTCTGGCACCATGATTGTTATGGTGTCAGGATGACTGAAGTGCATTATTTCTATTACATTGTAATATAAAATGAAATCATTCAATTCACCACAATGCCGAATCAGTGGGATCCCTGAGCGTGTCACTAGCCACGTCGCCTGCCACCAGCACAGTCCTTCCTTGCATCAGGTGCCTCCAGTAGAGTCTGTCCTTGCATCAGGTGCCCCCAGCAGAGTCCGTCCTTGCATCAGGTGCCCCCAGCAGAGTCCGTCCTTGCATCAGGTGCCCCCAGCAGAGTCCGTCCTTGCATCAGGTGCCCCCAGCAGAGTCCGTCCTTGCATCAGGTGCCCCCAGCAGAGTCCCTCTTTGCATCAGGTGCCCCCAGCAGAGCCCCTCTTTGCATCAGGTGCCCCCAGCAGAGTCCCTCTTTGCATCAGGTGCCCCCAGCAGAATCAGTCCTTACACCAGTGTTTCCAGCCTCAGTCCTTACATCAGTGTCCCAGGCAGAGCCATAGTTACCCCCCCTGTACATAGTTTCCCCTCTCCCCCTAGTTACCCCCTGTACATAGTTACCCCCCTGTGCATAGTTACCCCCCTGTGCATAGTTACCCCCGTACATACTTCCCCCGGTACATACTTCCCCCCTGTACATAGTAACCCCTCCTGTACATAGTAACCCCCCTCCTGTATATAGTTAACCCTCCTCCTGTATATAGTTTACCCCCCTCCTGTATATAGTTAACCCCCCTCCTGTACATAGTTAACCTTCCCCCTCCTGTATATAGTTAACCCCCCTCCTCCTGTATAGCTAACCCCCCTCCTGTATATACTTAACCCCCCCTCCTCCTGTATATACTTAACCCCCCTCCTGTACATTAAAGTTAAATTGTTGCAGAGACAAGAAGAGCAGAAGAACATGGCATGAGCGTCCGGCACCGTGTGTTCAATGGAGAGGGGAGGGGCCGATCCGTGCGGCTAACCCTTCAGTATTGTGAGAGGAGAAGCTGATTCATTGGCTGCATGGATCGAGCCCCCTTCCTCTCTCCAGTGAACACAAGGGGAAACGATCTAGCGGCGGCGCCGGCGACCATTTTGCTGAAGCCAGATTTTCAAAAAATGAAAAAGCAAACATTCCCGATTTCCCTGGGCAAAATCCTGAATCAGTACAGCCTCCGATCGGGATGAGGGTCCCAAAATCGGGATTGTCCCTGGAAAATCGGGACTGTTGGCAACTATGACATTCATCAGCAGCTCCTATAGGGGTAGTTCTACATGTGGGGGCTCGTCCGGGATCCTGTCACCCCCTTAGAGGGTACCCCTATAAACACCAAAATGGACCCCGCCACTGCAATTCAGTGGTGCACAGAAGAGGGTGCCTGCTCAGAGGCGAGCGTGGTGATCGAGTTCCCCGGGGAGACCTGGACGGAGGAATAAATCAGCCAAGCCGTGAAGAGGTTATCCCCAGACAGGAAGGTATGGGTGATTGCTGTCAAGACAGACCATGGGACCTCCTGCACATATGCACTGTTACAATGGGAGCAAAGAGTCCCTAAGAATTTCAGAGGCCTCAGTGTACAGTTGACTGACTAGACAGAACTTCGCATAATCCATCTGAAAGTTCCAGAAGAGGGCCCAACAAGGTCCAGCCAAACAAAGGTTGAAGAAATAGCCCACTCCTCGGCACCCCTGGCCATGATTGGGCCAGAGCTCTTTACAGCTTTGTGGGACTTTGTGTCAAAGTGCCAGAAGAGCAACCCAGTATGTGTGGAAGCTGGGTATCGGAGGTTGAGGATTTTCTCTGGGAGACAGCCTGTGCCGACTGGGGAAGAAGAATTTGATGTATTGATAGAGTAGGCCATGCAGGCCCTGGAAGTGTGGGATGTGTCAGAGGCCCAAAAGAAGCAACGCATCAGTGAGAGTTTGCGAGGAGCTGCTGCTGAGGCTATCAGGAACTTGAGATTTAATAACACCTTCTGTACAGCTTATGATTACCTGGCTATGTTACAGCAGGAGTTTGGGCAGCTAGAGAAAGCAGCTGATTTGATCTATCAATCTGAACATACCCTTCAAATTCAAGGTGAATGCCTGTCTGATTATATCAGATGGCTAAATAAGATGCTATACCAGATTGTGTTAAAGAAAGGGATGATGCCCTCCAGCATAGATCAAGCCAGAATGCAGCAAATCCTAAAGGGAGCTCTATGCTCTGATCTGGTCTGGCTCCAGCTGAAGACCTCTATGGGTGTTAGTCTCTAAAATACCTTGACCTTGTCCGAGTAGTGAGAGATGAAGAGGCTATGTTCAATGATAAGCAAGCAACTGTTCGTCCGGCCTCTACGTCTTTAGTTGAAGTCAGGCCCGCAGGAACAGTGTAGCGAGACTCTGAAATAGCTGCCCTGAAATCTCAAATGGCACAGATAATGGAGATGATGACCTTGTTGATGGCGAAAATCCCCAAGGCAACCAATGGAGGAGAGACAGCGACAAGAGTGCCTCAGACTCCATCTACTACCTCGAGCCAGAGGTCGATGAGTAACAAAGTTTGCTTCAATTGCGGAGGAACTGGACATTATCGACGAGTGTGCCCAAGCCCAGTAAAGACTGAGGCACAGCGCCAAAAGCTGGCAGAAAACTCCAGAGGGCCCCGGTGAAGGAGTCAACCGGGTGCCCTGCTGCATTAGCTAGCTCCAAAAGACCCAACAACGCAAAGAGACCATGGGGGAGGTCCAAACCCTCAGAGAAGGCTCCCATTGTTGCCCCCGAGCGACCCAGTGTCCCACTCCCGTTGATCCAGACTACCCGGCGTCAGGGAGTCAATGCACACCAGACCCCCAGAGCTCCACAGGGGATCAAGCCGGATCGGAAACCTCTGCAAGAAAGGAGTGCAAATACAAGCCACTAAACAGGCCAAGCCTGCCACTTCCCCTAAATTCCCTCCCAAGTTAATGGGACCTTCCCCCGATATCTCCATCCAAGTGGAGGGAATCTACACCAAGGGACTCCTGGATACTGGGGCTCAAGTGACTCTTCTCTACAGAGACTTCTACGACAAACACCTCAAACACTTGCCACTACAGAAGTTAGAAGAGCTGGAGATATGGGGCATTGGCACTCAGAACTTCCCTTATGATGGCTATCTACCAATCAAGCTGACCTTCGACCCCTCTGTAGCTGGAAAGGCAGAGACCTTTCATACTTTGGCATTGGTCTGTCCTCGCCCACCAGGGGCTAGTAAAAGTTCCCTTATCATCGGGACTAATACTGACCTTGTCAGAAGACTGTTAACATTCCTTATCCAAGAGCAGGGCACGTCAACTACAAGTGTGCACCCTATGTTGAGACATGCCTATCAGCGCCTGGCGCAAGAACAGAAGGCTCCAGATGAAGGAGTGGGAACAATCTTGCATTTGGACCGGAATGAGAAGGTGTTACAGCCCGGTGAGGTAGTTTGTTTAAGAGCATCCATCAAGCTGAATTGGAAGTAACCAGGCCCCTTCACTGTCCTTGAAGCGAACGATCAGAAGGAAGAGCGGGGGTTGGAGATATTTCAGAAGTGATCTCAACCAGGGCACTACAGAGAAGTCACAGGAAGATCTCAGTCAGTGTTTGCAACATAACAGCCTCACCTGTGAAGATGCCAGCTATGATCTTGTTGGGGAAATTAAACACAGCCACCCCGGTCTCACCGGAGGGAAAGATGAAATCCCTGTAGAAGAGTTCTATCCAAAGAACACTCTTCTCACACCTGCCTGGATGGAAAGGGCCAAGACTCAGCTCCTAAGATGGCGGGCTGCATTCTCGAAGAGTGAGTTTGATGTTGGGCGTGCAAAAAGTGCCCAACACCGGATCCGTCTGGAGGAGGACAAGCCCTTCTGAGAAAGAGTCAGACGGATTCCTTTAGGGAACTTGGAAGACCTGGGAGAACAGCTGGCAGAGTTGAAGAGAGCAGGAGTTATCCGAGAGTCTCGGAGTCCATATGCTTCCCCAATAGTGGTGGTGAGGAAGAAGAATGGGTCGCTGAGGTTGTGTATAGACTACAGGACACTAAACCGAAGGAACATTCCTGATCAATATACCACTCCAAGAATAGAAGATGCCCTACAGAGTCTGTCAGGGGGGGAAATGGTCCAGTGTGCTAGATTTCAAGAGCGGATACTATCAAATCCCCATGCACCCTGAAGATCGGGAGAAGACCGCTTTCATTACCCCAGTGGGATTTTTCGAATTTGACCGCATGCCTCAAGGTCTGTCTGGTGCCCCAGCCACCTCCCAGAAGTTGATGGAGAAGACTGTGGGTGACATGAACCTGATTAAAGTATTGGTGTACCTAGATGACATCATCGTGTTTGGCAAGACTTTGGAGGAGCATGAAGAGTGGTTGGAAAAGGTCCTGAAGAGACTCCATGACGAAGGTTTGAAGCTCTCCATGAAAAAATGCCAGTTTTACCAACCTTTGGTCAATTACCTGGGCCATACCGTGTCTGCCGAAGGAGTGGCTACAGACCCTCAGAAGCTGGCGGCTGTCACATCACGGCCGAGACCCACTAATGTGACTGAGCTTAGCTCGTTTCTGGGATTCTGCTCGTATTACCGGAGATTTGTTGAGGGATTTACTAAAATAGCTCGCCCACTCACTGAGTTATTGAAGAATGAAAAAGACGATGACCCAGATTCAGTCAAGCCTGTAAAACCAGCAGGAGGGCCCAGGAAGCCAGAAGAGTCCATCCAAGAACAGTGGACTGCCCAGTGTAAAGAGGCTTTCAGGCAGTTGAAGTGGAGCCTTACAACTGCTCCAGTCTTGGCCTATGCAGATCAGCCAAGCCATACAAACTGCATGTAGATGCCAGCCGAGATGGGTTAGGCAGAGTGCTGTACCAAGAACATGATGGGCACTTAAGGCCTGTTGCTTATGTGAGTCTGAGTTTGGCACCTACTGAGAGGAACTACCCCACCCACAAGCCCAAGTTCCTGGCCTTGAAGTGGGCAGTAGTGGATAAACTGAGGGATTACCTATATGGAGCAGAATTCATAATTAAGACAGACAACCCTCTCACATACCTACTCACTACTGCCAAGCTGGATGCCATGGGCCATAGATGGTTGGCCGCCCTGTCAAGCTTCACCTTCAGTCTGGGGGTCGGGAACAAGGATGCGGATGCTTTGTCGAGAAGACCCCACTGTTCCCAGGACTCCCCAGAAGAGTGGACCCAGCTCACCCCTGAAGGAGTGAGAGCCCTTTGTGAAGGAGCAGAACAGCAAGTAAAAGGTGGGGCCAGGGCTGAGGAAATTGGAGTATCAGCTGCTGGAGTGCCCAGATGCTATTGCAACATTACCCAAGTCAGGGATGCAGGTCTGCCAAAGCTTTCAAAAAAGGACCTGCGTAGGGACCAGTTGGAAGACCCCCTCTGTAGTTTGGCATTGAAGGCACTGGAGAGCCAACATCCCGATTTGCTTCTTACTGACTCACTAAAAGAAGGCCGTTTACTACACCGAGAGTGGGATCACTTGCAGTTCCAACAAGGGGTGGTCTACCGAAGGGGCCCCTCTGAAGACCCTGAAGAGAAATGGCAGTTGTTCTTACCAGAGAAACATAGGGAGAAGGTGTTAATTGCTTTACAAGATCATCATGGCCATCTAGGGTCCGAGAGGACTTTTCAATTGGTGAGGGACAGATTCTATTGGCCCTACATGCGGACTGAAGTTGAGGGTTACTGCCATTCTTGCCTTAGATGTATTCAAAGAATGGCTTTACCTCAACAAGCCTCCCCAATGGGCCACCTAGTGAGTCAAGGACCATTTGATCTGGTGTGCATTCACTTTCTGTGTTTGGAGTCTGACCTGAGTGGACAGGGAAATATCCTTGTGATAACTGACCATTTCACCCATTATGCCCAGGTGTTTCCCACAAGGGATCAACAGGCATCCACAGTGGCCAACATTTTAGTAGAGAAATTCTTTGTATATTATGGCCTGCCTCAGCGTATCCACTCTGACCAAGGGAGAGACTTTGAGAGTAACCTCATTAAGAAACTTTTAGATTTGCTGGGCATCAAGAAATCTAGAACCACCCCGTACCATCCTCAAGGAGATCCTCAACCAGAGAGATTCAACAGAACTCTTTTGAACATGCTGGGAACTTTAATTTCAGAGCAAAAGCAACACTGGAGCAAGCACATAGCGGCTATCGTGCATGCTTACAACAGCACTGCAAGCGATGCCACAGGATATTCCCCTTATCGTTTGATGTTTGGGAGAGAGGCCCGGCTGCCAGTGGATCTAGCTTTCGGAACAACTCCGGACCATACCTCAGCACCTTCCCACAGAGGGTATGTGGACCGACTGCGGAGAAGCTTGCAGACTGCCTATGATAAGGCTCAAGCTGTCTCAGATGTTCAAGGACAGAGGAACAAAAGAAATTTCGACCTTAGGGTGCGAGCACAGGACTTACAACCAGGTGATAGAGTGCTGCTGAGGAATCTAGGTGTACCTGGGAAACATAAATTGGCTGATCGCTGGAGGTCACAGCCCTATGTTATATGCAAATAACTCCCAGGACTGCCAGTGTACCAGATTCGGCCAGAGGGATGCACGGGCCCACTGAAGACGTGGCATCGCAATCATCTTTTGCCCCTCTCAGAAGCGGTTTGTGTATAACCACAGCAAGATTCACCAGATCCACCACCCCTCAGAGATCCCCTCCAGAGAATAAATCTCAGTCTGTGCCTCTTGTTGAAGAAGATGAGGACAGCAAGGATGAAGAGTTAGGAATAGACTGGTTGTGGCCATCTCACACACCAGAGATTGCTATCACCCCTTTTTCTCATCCCACAGTGACAGACAGTGGAGTTCTCCGACCAGAGGCCCAGAGTTTGTACCCCAGGAGAGATCTTCGGAAGATCTGGAAGACCTCCAAACTTCCCTGATGGAAACAGCCTTTGAGGATTCTTCCTCATTCATTGAGGCCGAAATGCAGGAAGCTGAAGTGGACGATGAGGAGGGGGAAGTGGTCATGGATAAAGATGATACCAGTTTGCTTGAAACACCAGTACCTAAAGAACAGAGAGCGAAGAGAATCATTCACCCACCCAAGAGTCTAATCTATGACACCCTGGGTGAATGAGATTTGTCTCACTTCGAAAAAGGACTTCTGAAGTGCCTGGTCCTTCCACCACTGATTTGGTGGAGGACAACCCCATCTCACTCCCTGGCACATCTATACAGGACACTTCGGTGTCAGCAGCAAGTGGACAGAACAGCCTCCCACTCTGTGACAATTGGTGGGAGGCTCCTCTGTCAGTTCTGTGTCATGGTATGAACCGTTTGAGTTTAAACCTTGCTTATGATAATGCAACTTGTTTGTTATCATGTGTGCACTAACCTATTTTTTTCCACGTGTATAAAACAGCATGTAACAGGTCACGAATTCTAACTATCTTTGGGGACCAAAGACTTCAAGTGGGGGGAGTATGTAACGCAGGGGTTTACCAAAGTCATCTTACCGAGTAATGTGTTGTTCCTTAAGTAAGGGAATGGCTCCCTCTAGTGGCTGTTAAAACATTGTCATGACCTTTTCTGTGTTTTAGAAACAAACAGTTATGCATTATGGGATTAGTAGTTTAATGAGGAACTGACTCATGTGCTTAACTCAGTCTGGGAACTACTGACCCACAATGCCCAGTTCACTGACCCACAATGCCAAGTCACAGAATAGCCTGCTGGAAGCAGGAATAAAAAGGACAGCGTGGCCATTTTTCAGCCTCTTGGGGACGCCATTCAATACCTGCCTGCAGTGAGGTCTGTGTGTGTGTGACCGGGAGACTGCGAACAGAGATCTCAGGAAAGGAGTTCGGAAGGAATCCTACAGTACCTGGGCCTGTTGCGGTGAGCAGGCACTTGCCCAATACAATAATCTGTGTGCTGGTGAGACTTGTAGTTCCACGCGTGTAGAGGTGGTACTGCATTACCATTAAAGTTCACAAGGAAGAGCTACAGGAGTGTTGTCTGTTCATCACCACCAAAGGAATAGTTCTCGGTACACTCATCATTCTACATTCTGTTTCTTTATATTTTCTCATGTGGATTACAAATAACTACAGTTCAAATCAAAGGGCTATCTGAAGAATAACTGAAGATAAAGCACTCTTGTCACCCTCAGCAAAGCATCAGGATGTCACTATACTTTCTGAACATTGAATTGTAGTCTAGGGGGAGCCCTAGAGTATAGGATTCAATATTATACTGCACTAACCTACACTTGATTGATCCTGTCTCTTGACCCTCCGGTCCTTTTCTTTCTTATACTGCACTAACCTATTTATCTGAATGTAATATGTTCGGGTTTGGTGTGTGCATTGAGGCTGCAGTAGGAGGGTGCTTAATATAAGTGTTTTATAGTATTGAGCATTTGTCCCACTGTGCACGTGTCTGCATATACCCTCCATGGTGATCATTGAATTCTCAGTTTCATGTACACATTGACTGTTTTCTATTGTCATTCCTTATATCTGAGTTATCACAGTATTTATTGTGCTAAACATCCTCTTAGTAAACTTTCTAAGTGGTTAATTGACAACTTGTGTGAGACTCCCTCTATTACTACAGCTGGTGATGTGACGGGTTCCAAGGTTAAATATACGGTGTACTGTACCATTACTGTGTTTCTCTTTACTACTGGGTCTCTCACTAATATTACCATACAGGTGTGCCAGGGGGGTTGAGACTGTTCTTGGGGTTGATAGGCAGGGTACAGGATTATACATTCATCAGCAGCTCCTACGGGAGTAGTGCTACATATATTAGCGGGTAATCGGAGGAAGAAGACAGCAGTAGGAGAAGACGGCAGCAGGAGATGATGGCAGCGGGCGTGACGGAGCCAGGAGAAGATGACGACAGAAGATGGTGGCGAGAGAGACAGCACAAGGAGAAGATGGAGGTGGGAGACACGTCTCAGAGAGAAGAGGGCTCAGAGCTATTTTACAATTAAGGACTTGTCAAACTGGCTATTGTATTTTTTTTACATTTCACTGCTTTTTTGGTAAATGGGTAGGGGTACGATGTAGCCGATACCCATTCACATGGGGGCCCCCAGATCCTGCCCCCCCTTGTAAAAGGGGGGCTTCCAGATTCTGATAATCCCCCCACCTGCAGATCCCGACAACCACTGGTTAGGGTTGTCGGGAAGAGGTCCTTGTCCCCATCAGCATGGGGACAAGGTGCTTTGGGGGGGACCCCAAAGCACCCACCCCATGTTGAGGGCATGTGGCCTGGTACAGTTCAGGAGGGGGGCGCTCGCGGATCTGGAATGGATTTCGGGTGGAACCCATCCCAAATTTTTTGTAAACAATCGTTTTTGGTGTATTTTTTTCCTAATTTGGTGCTTAGAGAGAATTCACACTTAGTTGGCGTATTTCATGGCTTGCCTAGTCCACAAAATAATTAGTAGAGCCCTGAATTTCAGCTTTGGAGCAGGGTTTTTTGTTTGTTTTTTGTTTGTCTCCCCCCCCCATTACACTTTCTACTCAAGGACTTGCACAACCAAATACTTTTTTATCTAACTAGATTTAATACAGATTTGAAGGTGTATGAATTGTTTGCACTTATAAAAAAATGTATTTTGAGTCTGAAAAAAAAAATCAAACTTAAAGCAAAAAACAATCAACTTTTTATTTCAACATTAGTATAAACATTTGGTACGTTAATGTACTTGGGCCATAAATAAATAAATAGCATGGAAATAATGATCCAGCATTTGACAATATAGTTAGAAGGGCCCTGCGCAAACGAGCTTACATTCTACAAGGGTAAGACACTAAAAATTAGACACATTAAACAAATCACATTGGAAAAGCAGGGATAAAAATCAAGCTAATGAAAAGCATGACTAACCTTTTTTGTGATCAGAAGTCCTTGCCCCAAACCTGAAAAAAGTTACATGGCAGAATTATCATAAGTAAAAACAGACAAAATGAATACTAAAGCCAAAAAGACAGCGCACAAACTACATTGACACACACAGCAGGAATGAATTAGCAGGAACCTTCCTTTTCATCTCAATCATTACATAGAAGTTGTAAATCTAACACGTGAGATTTAGAAGCAATCATCAAACAAAAGCCTTAGTGGGGTGTGGGTCAGGAATTATGCACACCCCCACCCACCCCCCCCCAAACCCACAAAAACCATATCTATTTGTAACCCAATATACATGCTACATAGAAAAATTCAGGCCAGTTCTTAGGCCAAACAACCACCACAAATGCAGGCCTTTAAATAACCTAGCTAGGATTGCTCACCCACCAAGTAAAAGACACACCCACCAGTGTAATTGTGAATTCTGAATGATCACAGAAGCATCTCAAACTGATGTCAATCCAATACCACCGAAGGAAGCCCAGAGCCCTTCAACAATCTTCCTACTGAATGTGATCCATATTTTGATTTGTATCTCTTGAAACTGAATAAACATCATTGAAAGAAAATACATAGTTACATAGTAGGTGAGGTTGTCCATCAAGTCCAACCTATGTGTGTGATTATATGTCAGTATTACATTGTATATCCCTGTATGTTCAGGTGCTTATCTAATAGTTTTTTTAAACTATCGATGCCCCCAACTGAAACTACCGCCTGTCGAAGGGAAGAGCATATCCTTGCCGCTCTTACTGTAAAGAACCCTCTACACAGTTTAAGGTTAAACCTCTTTTCTTCTAATGAGTGGCCACGTGTCTTATTAAACTCCCTTCTGCAAAAAAGTTTTATCCCTATTTATTGTGGGATCACCAGTATGGTATTTGTAAATTGAAATCATATCCCCTCTCAATCGTCTCTTCTCCAGAGAGAATAAGTTCAGTGCTCGCAACCTTTCTTCATAACTAATATCCTCCAGACCCTTTATTAGCTTTGTTGCCCTTCTCTGTACTTGCTCGCTCCATTTCCAGTACATCCTTCCTGGGGATTGGTGCCCAGAACTGGACAGCATACTCCAGGTGAGGCCGGACCAGAGTTTTGTAGAGTGGGAGAATTATCGCTTTATCTCTGGAGTTAATCCCCTTTTTAATGCATGCCAATATTCTGCTTGCTTTGTTAGCAGCAGCTTGGCATTGCATGCCATTGCTGAGCCTATTATCCACTAGGACCCCCAGGTCCTTTTCCATCCTTGATTCCCCCCCAGAGGTTCTCCCCCTAGTGAATAGATTGCATTCATATTTTTGCCACCCAAATGCTTTTTTTTTACATTTTTCTACATTAAACCTCATTTGCCATGTAGTTGCCCATCCCATTAATTTGTTCAGATCATCTTGCAAGGTTTCCACATCCTGCGGAGAAGTTATTGCCCTGCTTAGGTTGGTATCATCCGCAAATACAGAGATTGAACTGTTTACCCCATCCTCCGGGTCATTTATGAACAAATTAAATAGGATTGGTTCCAGCACTGAACCCTGGGGTACCCCACTTCCCACCCCTGACCATAAATGGAGTACTCCCCATTTATCACCACTCTCTGAACTCGCCCTTGTAGCCAGTTTTCAATCTATGTACTCACCCAATGGTCGACACCAACGAACCTTACTTTGTACAGTAAACGTTTATGAGGAACTGTGTCAAATACTTTTGCAAAATCCAGATACACCACGTCTACAGGCATTACTTTATCTATACGGCAGATCACCTCCTCATAGAAGGTTAATGGATTGGATTGGCAAGAACGATTCTTCATGAATCCATGCTGATTACTGCTAATGATACCGTTTTCATTATTAAAATCCTGTATATAGTCCCTTATCCCCTCCAAGAGCTTGCATACTATTGGTGTAAGGCTAACTGGTCTGTAATTCCCAGGGATGTATTTTGGGCCCTTTTTTAAATATTGGTGCTACATTGGCTTTTCTCCAATCTACTGGTACCATTCCAGTCAGTAGACTGTCAGAAAAAATTAGGAACAATGGTCTGGCAATAACTTGACTGAGTTCCCCAAGTACCCTCGGGTGCAAGCCATCTGGTCCCAGTAATTTATTAATGTTACGTTTCCCAAGTCTATTTCTAATTCTGTCCTCTGTTAGCCATGAGGGTGCTTCCTGTGATGTGTCATGAGGATAAACACTGTCAGAGAAATAATAGAAACAGAACTTGCCAGTATCGGAATGTTCCTGTACGTCTGCGCAGCAGAATCATGTTCCGGCGCATGCGGGTGCGCGATGTAGCGGAACAGCGCACACGGGTTCATGACACGGCGTAATGGCGCATGAGCGTACGCGCGTTAGCATTACACCCCATGCTGGCCTATAAAAGACTGATCTGTTCCTTGTATAACTGCTGGTTTGTCTTTCAGCTTCCTGTGTTCCGTTCCTGAGTTCTGCTGCCTGTGTTTACCTGCTGTGACCCGGATTGACTTTACCTACTCTGCCTCTCTCCAGTACTTTGACCCCGGCTTGTTTAAGGACTTCTCTATTACCTGCCTGCTGTGTTTGACCCTCGGCCCATCTTAAGGATTCTCCTGCCATCTGCCTTCCTGTGTATGACCCCGGCTTGTCTAACGGACTCCTCTGCTATCTACTTATAGTGCATGACCCCCGACTCGCCTTCAGGACTTCTATGCTGACTTACTGCTGTGTTTGACCCTCGGCTTGTTTAAAGGACTTCCTTATTCACCTGCTTCCAGTGTATGACCCCGGCCTGCACCACAGACTTTCTCCTACTGAGTTCTCCGTGCCTGACCTCCAGCGCTCAGCCCAGTCCCAATGTCTACAGGGTCCTGTGGGTTAGAGCCCCAGCCGGGTCTCCTACTTCAGTCCAGGTGCCGGGTTCACCGCTGTCACGGAACGTCCCGCACTCCGCTTGAGTGCTTCCGTCAGTATGCCGCTTCCTAAGTTCTGGAACACGAGTCCAATGGATCTGGCTATAGGAACCCCCAAGAACTAGACAACACCAGTCTTGGAGTACATCAGGACTAACTCTTTATTTGAGATCTTACACACATTTATACAGCAGGCTGACTCAAAGCTAACCCAATTAACATGAGCTAATTTACTAAAACATTTACCCAGACCAGATGACAGACTTGTGGGCACCGAGCTTCACACAGTAGTATAAACACAATAGCTGGAGCTAATTACAATTAACAATACAAACAACAATCTCCCCCCTCCTCAGCCTATTCATCAACAGTTCGTCTCCTAGCCAGTGCTGGTGGCTAATGTGATCAGCTCACTCAATTAACATAAACACAGGTAGTTGGAGTTGATGACACCAGCATCTCCTCACAGGATGTCCCAACAGTATAATTCAGTCTTATCATTCTAATATGGCATATAAAGGGTTCCCAGAGTCTGTGTGTTTTGGGGGGACATGGAGCTGAATCCAAAGTAACACCAACCCCAGGGTCCCCAGGCATACAGCTCACAGAGAGCACCCTTCCCCCAAATGCTAGGGCCCATAATCGGTGGGCAAGAGGCTTGCGTTCAGTCCCCTCCAATAGCCTCTGTCCCAGGTGAGTCTGTCACATTTCTCCCCCATCAAAGGTTGACTAACAAGGTCCCAGACCTCCACCTGGTCTGGACATGCGTTAGTCAGGCAGAGTGAACTTGTCTTCCCGCATGATCTCCTTTCTTGGCTGCACAGAATAGTTGACCTCAGTAGGTGTGGGGCAGAGGTCATTTGCACTCTGTCTGGCTGCCAGGGCTTCAGCTGGGTTGTTTTTAACATTCCTGGGCTCGGTCTGCTGCTGGGCAGAGGGGCCGATCACCCCAGCTTCCTGAAGCTGTAGAGAGACACTAGGTGCTAGGCAGAGGCCAGCGGTGCTCTGCCATGTTGCCAGCAATTCAGCTGGGAGTAGCAGCTCCACTACATCAGCTTGTCGTCGGAGAGAGGGGCCAACTGCCCCGGCTCCCTGGAACTCCACAGTTGTTGCCGGTGCTGGGAAGAGATTGGTAGCACTCTGCTCTGTTGCCAGCACTTCTGCTGGGGACTCCGCATCCTCCGCTCCAGCTAACCGTTGGGGCAGGAGGCTGGCTTCCTCCACTCCCAAACTGTGTAGTTGCCTTTGGAAAAGGGAGCCGGCTGCTTCCTTCTCCATTCCCTCATCTGGCTGCTGGGACGACATGTCGATGGTACTGTCTCCCAGGTGCACGGATCTTTGCTGGGGAGGAAAGTCCGCTTCCTCCACCCTGGCCAACTGTTGGGGAGGGACAACACACACCTCCTCTCCCTTCTCCCCCTGTATCTGCTGCTGGGAAGTGATTGCCACCTTCTCACCCTGAGCCTCCGAAACTGCCACAGGTGTGGGGCAGAGGTCTTGGACCCTCTGTTCAGTTACCAGATCTTCAGCTGGAGAAGTTTGTTTTAACTCCATAGATGCTGCTGGCAGAAAATCACATGTCCCTGTCAGTGTTGTGGGAGAAAGGCCGACTACCTCTTCTCTCAAGAAGGCCGAAGCCACTGTTGGTGCTGGGCAGAACACAGTGAACTTTGGCCCTGATAGCAGCTCTTCTGCTGGAGGCTCATCAGGTTGTTCTTCCTCAGCAGAAAAGTCTATCAAATCCCATGTCTCTGCAACTGATGTCTGGGGATAGAGGTTCACCATCTCCTGTCCATGGAACCCAGAAGATGCTATCATTTCTGGGCAGAGGTTAGCAGAGCTCTGCCCTGTTGTCAGCACTTCAGGTTTGGGGACGGCAATCTCCGGATTTTCCACTGCCGATTCTCTGGCATGCTGCTGAACTTGTTCTAGCAGTTTCCTGTATGCCCTTTCCAGATGCTGTTCCTTCCTTAGCAAATGGTCCAGATCAGGTTTGAGCTCTGAGACCCCTGCAAGACCGAGCATAGACTCTCTATATTCTCTCAGGTCCTCAAGGTCAGGTTCCCCTTCATCGCCAAGCATAAAATGATCTGTAAGGCTCTCCCACAGCAATCCAGGGCCGCCAAAGTCTGTTGTCTGTTGTCTCCCCTAAATATCCCTCCTCTGCGTGCCACTGCAGAGCCTGATAACGATTGTCCAGCTCTATCTCCTGCTGGACCAGCCTGTCCAACTCAGTCACCCATTGCTCCTGGGGTCGCTCTCCCAGGAATGCCATCCGCAATGCCCGTTGGTCACTGGCCCGTTGCTCTTGGGTTGGAAAGCACTTGCCCTGTTTTATACCAGCGAGCTGGAGGGCTCCGATCCAGAGCCCCACCCGAATCTGCTGCCTGAGCTCCAGGTATTCATCCTTAGACACAGTCCTGGTGTATGTTGAAAGGATGATCCGCAGAAGCCCCGGGAACTCTGATGCCAGGTCCATATTTCCGCTGGGGTGACTGAAGTCTGCTATGCTGATCTTGGATCCAGTTGGAGGTTTGAATGTCCCAGACTGCAGGAAGCTTTCCTGCTGCTTGCCACCAATGTCACAGAACGTCCCGCACTCCGCTTGAGTGCTTCCGTCAGTATACTACTTACTAAGTTCTGGAACACGAGTCCAATGGATCTGGCTATAGGAACCCCCAAGAACTAGACAACACCAGTCTTGGAGTACATCAGGACTAACTCTTTATTTGAGATCTCACACACATTTATACAGCAGGTTGACTCAAAGCTAACCTAATTAACATGAGCTAATTTACTAAAACATTTACCCAGACCAGATGACAGACTTGTGGGCACCGAGCTTCACACAGTAGTATAAACACAATAGCTGGAGCTAATTACAATTAACAATACAAACAACAATCTCCCCCCTCTCAGCCTATTCATCAACAGTTCGTCTCCTAGCCAGTGCTGGTGGCTAATGTGATCAGCTCACTCAATTAACATAAACACAGGTAGTTGGAGTTGATGACCCCAGCATCTCCTCACAGGATGTGTCCCAACAGTATAATTCAGTCTTATTCTAATATGGCATATAAAGGGTTCCCAGAGTCTGTGTGTTTTGGGGGGACATGGAGCTGAATCCAAAGTAACACCAACCCCAGGGTCCCCAGGCATACAGCTCACAGAGAGCACCCTTCCCCCAAATGCTAGGGCCCATAATCGGTGGGCAAGAGGCTTGCGTTCAGTCCCTTCCAATAGCCTCTGTCCCGGGTGAGTCTGTCACAACCGCTGCTCCACATCTCCACTCTGCAGGAGTCCTCCTTTTAAGACCCATCTACCTGCTGGCGACCCGTGCCTCTCTGTGCCCTATACCCTCTGTACCACTTCCGGGGTAGAGTGCGCTTAGCTGCAAGGGAAGCCACTCTCAGCATTATAGTACAAACCAGCCATGTCTGAGGCCGACAGAGCGGGCTCCCCTCTCGAGGCGCTATGCCAGCAAGTAACAGCTCTCACGCAAGCAGTCCAGAGGTTACAAAATGGCTATTTTCAACTTGAAGGTCGTCTGCAGCACCTAACATTATCTCCTGCTCTTGGGGATACAGCTTCCGCATCCTCCAGTGGGGCAACCTCTTCGCAAGATCAATCCAGCACAGCTCCTGCAGTTGTTATGACTCTTCCAGAGCCCAGGGTTCCCACACCTGAGCGATTCTCCGGAAACCGAAAAAGGTTCAGAGCATTTAAGAACGCTTGCTTGTTATACTTGGCTCTTCAACCTAAGACTTTTAGTTCTGAAACAGTAAAAGTAGGGTTCATTATTTCTTTGCTGTCTGAGGAACCCCAAGCCTGGGCCCATAACCTCCTGGAACAGAAGAGCCCCTTACTAAACTCCGTGAAACCTTCTTCGAATCCATGGGAAAATTATACGATGACCCCCAATGCACAGCCACTGCCGAAACCATCTTGCATACCTTAATCCAAGGGAAGAGACCGGTGGAAGATTACACGGTCGAGTTCCGAATATGGTCTGGGGACACTGGATGGAATGAGGCGGCTCTCGAATATCAGTACCGCCAGGGGCTTTCAGAAATCCTTAAGGATGAACTGGCACGCGTTGATTCTCCTTCTACCCTGGAGGAGTTGATCCAGTTAGCCATAAAATTAGACTGACGTTTACGGGAACGACGCTCCGAACGTTTCCAGTCCCCACGGCCTACCTGGATGCAACCCAGGGTCCCTCCAGCTCACCCTCCTCCTTCAGTCCCTCCTTCTTCTACTCCTGAAAGTGAGCCAATGCAACTGGGTCTGGTCCGCGCTCCACTTACTCCTGATGAAAAGCAACGCCGGTGTAAAGCCAACCTATGCCTATACTGTGGAGGGGCAGGCCACTTCCTACGCAATTGACCTGTAAGACCCAGTAAGCCTCATTCACGAAGAATTATGAACTTTCCGGTAGCTGGTCGAACCTCGACTCACCTTGTCCTTCCTGTCTCCCTACAGGTGGCAGGCGAGGAGATCCAGCTACTGGCCATTATTGATTCTGGCACCTGCAGCTGCTTCCTGGATGCATCCCTGGCCCGAAGCCTGCATATTCCTCTGCAAAACAAAAGACAAAGCCTCCAAATACATATGGCCGATGGATCTTTACCTTGCTCAGGACCCGTTACCCAGGAGACCAAACCCACTCTCACCATTACAGATTCTGGTCATCAAGAATGAATCCCATTTAGCTTTAGCAATATGAACATGTGGAAACCCAGCAAATGGTTTACCATTTGCTGGGTTTCCACATGTTCATATTGCTAAAGCTAAATGGGATTGACAATCTCATATAAGAACTTGTCAGACCTAGATGTTAAAGAATGCAAAACAAAAACGTGTGTGAAAACCACTCCCACATGTTTTATTATTTTTTTTTACTTTCGTCAATCTAAAAATTGCTCTATTATGTCTTCTGCAACCCGTCCTAACCTCCATATTTCTTTACAGGTGTCTTTGGGAAAACAACTGGGGTTGGGTACAGTCTATGAATGACTTCAACTTCCTGAATTCAGAAGGCCAAATTCCACCACAATGTTTTTACCGACATGAGGGACAGACCATCTTCCCAACAAACAAAAACTTGATGGTCTTTGAATTTGCCAGTATGACCAACATGCGACCTCAGTGGGTGGAAAAGTAAGTCTGGGTTTCTATTTATATTCTATTGTTTTTTATGTGATTAAAGCTGGCCATACACTAGGACATTTTCATCAGGAGCCAGCGGAAATTTGCTCCATGTGTGCCCAACATTCTTTGATTTAAAATGTTTGGGCCAACGACAACTGGATGCAGCTGCTGTTTGGGCCATCACCAGCGGCTGTCAGAATACACTAGGAGCAGAAGGATGGATGGATGGAGGAAGCTATTACATTTTAATATTATTATTATTATTATTATTATGCCTCAGAATTCCTCTAGTGATCTCCAAGTTTGCATTTTATGTTGAGGGACTTTTGTTCACTTCAGGAGGGTTTTGCATTCAAACCAGTCTTTAGGAATGCAAAAGCCATATGAAGCGGTCAAATGCAGGTAAGAAGGAGGCCAACTGAAGGTCATATACACCTGTCAATGAATTCTGAATCATTTCAGAAATCTCTTAAACTAATATTAAAGTGATGCTATAGGCACAAGCCCAAAATCCATCTACACAATCCCTTTGGCAACAGTTTTTCCTTTTCTATCGGCCTAGTTTTTCCTGGTGGTACAAAACCTTTATTGTACTTGTCCATGGTGGAATTGTCTCCTGCTCAGAGCAGAGTGTAGTCCTTTACTGCTCTTCTGTATGACGTCTAGGCTGTTTACATTATCATCGCCCCTAACCAATGAGATAATCGATTCGCTGGATCTCTGACAAAATGGAGATGACCCAGGATGTCACAAGGAAATTCTGTGCTTACCATTGTTTCCACTATATATACATGCTGCTTGGAAATGAAATGTTGAGTTTTGTGTATTACCTTATATACTGTATACCTGTATGTCCTGTCATTCTATTGTCTATTACTAATCTCACCAACATATTCCTTTTCAGGTGCCTTTCTGACATGAAGTGGAGTTGGCAGGACGCAGACGCCATCTTTAAAAAGATGAAGGTAAGACTATCAGTATATAACTAAGGGGGGCATTTAAAAAGTGCAGCCATTGGGTTGTGAGAAAAAATAAACAGGGGGACAGCCTGGTTATTTGGCCGGCTGAACACACATGACCAGCTCCTCCAATCACAGAGCAGCTCAATGAACTACCACAGAGTACACACCGTGACTGCCACATTGTAAGTTAGCTATAAAATGTGGACCACAGGGTGCATAGCCCTATGGAGTATAATGCAGAGCAGATAGTGACATCTGCCCTCTGTTATAAATAGGCCCCTAAATTTTCTTCAGTCCACAATAGCTTCTTCCTCAGTTTTTTAATCATATTTCATTTTGATGTTTTGCAGATAGTGAACCAGATTCCAGAGGACTTCTGCTACAGCACCAATGGCAATTATGACTTGGATGGCCCAAATGCAGCTTCTGCCTTTATAAAAAAGTTCTCAATCGGATCTGGACATACAGAGGATTGGGTTTTTGCTTTCTATTCTGTTTCTCTTCTATGAGATTCAGAATCACATCAGCTGTAAATGGATGGTGCTGCCTGGTCTGAACATCCTATAAAGTCTATTGCCAGTTTTAGTTGTTTATTCACTATATCTATATGTGTTACTTTATCTTTCAGAATCTTGGAGGATGCCCAGCAGTAGCGGCTGGTGAAGTTTTAGGATAGGGGGGGCGCCAGACCCCACCCTTCCTTTTTGACCCCTCCCACGTGGTGAAAATGGGCGTGGTTTCAGCGAAATAGTGGGCATGGCTCTAAGGTGGTGTGGTTAGCGTCTGAGATGAACGAGGGATGGAGGGGGAGGGAGAGAGGGACAGCAGGCCCAGATCCTACACAACAATAGAAATATGTGTATTCTAGAAAGTTTAACAATCAGCAGATAAAGATACTCCAAAACACCTGGTGTTAGCACTTCAATCATCCCAGCACCATGGTTGTTATGGTGTCAGGATGATTGAAGCGCATTATTTCTATTATTACATTGTAATATAAAATTAAATCATTCAACTCACCATAATGCAGAATCAGTGGGAGCCCTGAGCATGTCACCTGCCATGTCGCCTACAACCAGATGCCATCAGGCGTCCCCAGCAGTCTGTCCTTACATCAGGCGTCCCCAGCGGAGTCCCTGCTTACATGCAGCCTGTGTCACATCAAATGCAGCCTCTGTCCCCCCAATTTGCAGCCTCTGTCTCCCCAAATACAGCCTCTGCCCCCCGCCAAATGCAGCCTCTGCCCCCCCCAAATGCAGCCTCTGTCCCCCCTAAATGCAGCCTCTGCCCCCCCCCCAAATGCAGTCTCCCCCCCCCAAATGCAGCATGCTTGTGTCCCATTAAATGCAGCATGCCTGTGTCCCATTAAATGCAGCCTCTGTTCCCATTAAATGCAGCCTCTTTTCTCCCAAATGCAGCCTCTGCCCCCCCAAATGCAGCCTCTGTCCCCCCCAAATGCAGCCTCTGTCCCCCCCAAATGCAGCCTCTGCCCCCCCCCCCAAATGCAGCCTCTGTCCCCCATTAAATGCAGCATGCCTGTGTCCCATTAAATGCAGCATGTCTGTATCCCATTAAATGCAGCATCTGTTCTCCCAAATGAAGCCTCTGTCCCCCCCAAATGCAGCCTCTATCCCCCCAAATGCAGCCTCTGCCCCCCCCCCCAAATGCAGCCTCTGCCCCCCCCCAAATGCAGCATGCCTGTATCCCATTAAATGCAGCATGCCTATGTCCCATTAAATGCAGCCTCTGCCCCCCCCAAATGCAGCCTCTGCCCCCCCCAAATGCAGAATGCTTGTGTCCCATTACATGCAGCATGCCTAAGTCCCATTAAATGCAGCATGCCTGTGTCCCATTAAATGCAGCCTCTGTTCCCCCAAATGCAGCCTCTGCCCCCCCAAATGCAGCCTCTGTCCCCCCCAACTGCAGCATGCCTGTGTCCCATTAAATGCAGCATGCCTGTGTCCCATTAAATGCAGCATGCCTGTGTCCCTCCCCCCCCAAATGAAGCCTCTGTCCCCCACAAATGCAGCCTCTGCCCCCCCAAATACAGCCTCTACCCCCCAAATGCATCCTCTGCCCCCCCGAATGCAGCCTCTGTCCCCCCCAAATGCAGCCTCTGTCCCCCCCAAATGCAGTCTCTATCCCCCCATGTAGCCTCTGTCCCCCCCTCAATGCAGCCTCGGTCCCCCCCCAAAATGCAGCCTCTGTGCCCCCAAAATGCAGCCTCTGTGCCCCCAAAATGCAGCCTCTGTCCCCCCCAAAATGCAGCCTCTGTTCCCCCCAAGTGAAGCCTCTGTTCCCCCCAAATGCAGCCTCTGCCCCCCCAAATGTAGCCTCTGCCCCCCAAATGTAGCCTCTGTCCCCCCCAAATGCAGCCTCTGCCCCCCATTAAATGCAGCCTCTGCCCCCCCAAATGCAGCCTCTGTTCCCCCCAAATGCAGCATCTGTCCCCCCAAATGCAGCCTCTGTCCCCCCAAAATGCAGCCTCTGTCCCCCCTAAATGCAGCCTCTGTCCCCCCCAAATGCAGCCCCTGCCCCCCCAAATTGCAGCCTCTGTATCCCCCAAAATGCAGCCTCTGTCCCCCCCTCAATGCAGCCTCTGTCCCCCCCAAATGCAGCCTCTGCCCCCCCAATGCAGCCTCTGTCTCCCCAATGCAGCCTCTGTCCCCCCCATGTAGCCTCGGTCCCCCCCTCAATGCAGCCTCGGCCCCCCCCAAAATGCAGCCAGTGCCCCCCAAAATGCAGCCTCTGTCCCCCCAAAATGCAGCCTCTGTCCCCCCAAGTACAGCCTCTGTTCCCCCCAAAATGCAGCCTCTGCCCCCCACAAATATAGCCTCTGTCCCCCCAAATGCAGCCTGTCCCCCCCAATGCAGCCTCTGTCCCCCCAAAATGCAGTCTCTGTCCCCCCCAATGCAGCCTTTGTCCCCCCCAAATGCAGCCTCTGTCCCCCCCAAATGCAGCCTTGGTCCCCCCCAAATGCAGCCTCGGTCCCCCCCAAAAGCAGCCTCTGCCCCCCCAAAATGCAGCCTCGATCCCCCCAAATGCAGCCTCGGTCCCCCCCAAATGCAGCCTCTGCCCCCCCCAAAATGCAGCCTCTGTTCCCCCCCAAAATGCAGCCTCTGTTCCCCCCCAAAATGCAGCCTCTGCCCCCCCAAATGTAGCCTCTGCCCCCCAAATGTAGCCTCTGTCCCCCCCAAAATGCAGCCTCTGTTCCCCCCCGGTACAGCCTCTGTTCCCCCCAAATGCAGCCTCTGCCCCCCAAATGTAGCCTCTGCCCCCCCAAATGCAGCCTGTCCCCCCCATGCAGCCTCTGTCCCCCCCAAAATGCAGCCTCTGTCCCCCCCCAATGCAGCCTCTGTCCCCCCCAAATGCAGCCTCTGCCCCCCAAAATGCAGCCTTGGTCCCCCCCAAAATGCAGCCTCAGTCCCCCCCAAATGCAGCCTCTGCCCCCAAAATGCAGCCTCTGTCCCCCCCAAAAATGCAGCCTCTGTTACCCCCCAAAATGCAACCTCTGTCCCCCCCAAATGCAGCCTCTGTCCCCCCCAAAATGCAGCCTCTGTCCCCCCAAATGCAGCCTCTGTCCCCCCCAAATGCAGCCTCTTCCCCCCCCAAATTGCAGCCTCTGTATCCCCCAAAATGCAGCCTCTGTCCCCCCCTCAATGCAGCCTCTGTCCCCCCCAAATGCAGCCTCTGCCCCCCCAATGCAGCCTCTGTCCCCCCAATGCAGCCTCTGTCCCCCCAATGTAGCCTCGGTCCCCCCTCAATGCAGCCTCGGTCCCCCCCAAAATGCAGCCAGTGCCCCCCAAAATGCAGCCTCTGTCCCCCCAAAATGCAGCCTCAGCTCCCCCAAATGTAGCCTCTGCCCCCCCAAATGCAGCCTCTGTCCCCCCAAGTACAGCCTCTGTTCCTCCCAAATGCAGCCTCTGCCCCCCCAAATGTAGCCTCTGCCCCCCCAAATGCAGCCTGTCCCCCCAATGCAGCCTCTGTCCCCCCCAAAATGCAGCCTCTGTCCCCCCCAAATGCAGCCTCTGTCCCCCCCAAATGCAGCCTCGGTCCCCCCCCAAATGCAGCCTCTGCCCCCCCAAAATGCAGCCTCGGTCCCCCCCAAAATGCAGCCTCGGTCCCCCCCAAATGCAGCCTCAGTCCCCCCCAAAATGCAGCCTTTGTTCCCCCAAATGCAGCCTCTGCCCCCCCAAATGTAGCCTCTGCCCCCCCAAATGCAGCCTGTCCCCCCCATGCAGCCTCTGTTCCCCCCAAAATGCAGCCTCTGTCCCCCGCAATGCAGCCTCTGCCCCCCCAAAATGCAGCCTCGGTTCCCCCCCAAAATGCAGCCTCAGTCCCCCCAAAATGCAGCCTCTGCCCCCAAAATGCAGCCTCTGTCCCCCCCCTAAATGCAGCCTCTGTTTCCCCCCCGAAATGCAGCCTCTGTTCCCCCCCAAAATGCAGCCTCTGCCCCCCCAAATGTAGCCTCTGCCTCCCCCAAATGTAGCCTCTGTCCCCCCCAAAATGCAGCCTCTGTTCCCCCCGGTACAGCCTCTGTTCCCCCCCAATGCAGCCTCTGCCCCCCCAAATGTAGCCTCTGCCCCACCAAATGCAGCCTCTGTCCCCCCAAATGCAGCCTCTATCCCCCCAAATACAGCCTCTGTCCCCCCCAAAATGCAGCCTCTGTCCCCCCCAAAATGCCCCCAAATGCAGCCTCGGTCCCCCCCCATGCAGCCTCTGCCCCCCAAAATGCAGCCTCTGCCCCCCCAAATGCAGCCTCTGTCCCCCCCAAATGCAGCCTCTATCCCCCCAAATACAGCCTCTGTCCCCCCCCAAAATGCAGCCTCTGTCCCCCCCAAAATGCCCCCAAATGCAGCCTCGGTCCCCCCCAATGCAGCCTCTGCCCCCCAAAATGCAGTCTCTGCCCCCCCAAAATGCAGCCTCTGTCCCCCCAAATGCAGCCTCTGCCCCCCAAATGTAGCCTCTGCCCCCCCAAATGCAGCCTGTCCCCCCCAATGCAGCCTCTGTCCCCCCCAAAATGCAGCCTCTGTCCCCCCAATGCAGCCTCTGTCCCCCCCAAATGCAGCCTTGGTCCCCCCAATGCAGCCTCACCCCCCCAAAATGCAGCCTCGGTCCCCCCCAAAATGTAGCCTCGGCCCCCACCAAATGCTGCCTCTGCCCCCAAAATGCAGCCTCTGTCCCCCCCCAAAATGCAGCCTCTGTTCCCCCCCAAAATGCAATCTCTGTTCCCCCCAAAATGTAGCCTCTGTCCCCCCCAAAATGTAGCCTCTGTCCCCCCAAAATGCAGCCTCTGTTCCCCCCGGTACAGCCTCTGTTCCCCCCAAATGCAGCCTCTGCCCCCCCAAATGTAGCCTCTGCCCCCCCAAATGCAGCCTTTCCCCCCAATACAGCCTCTGTCCCCCCAAAATGCAGCCTCTGTCCCCCCAAATGTAGCCTCTGCCCCACCAAATGCAGCCTCTGTCCCCCCAAATGCAGCCTCTATCCCCCCAAATACAGCCTCTGTCCCCCCCAAAATGCAGCCTCTGTCCCCCCAAAATGCCCTAAATGCAGCCTCGGTCCCCCCCCATGCAGCCTCTGCCCCCCAAAATGCAGCCTCTGCCCCCCCAAATGCAGCCTCTGTCCCCCCAAATGCAGCCTCTATCCCCCCAAATACAGCCTCTGCCCCCCCCCCAAAATGCAGCCTCTGTCCCCCCCAAAATGCCCCCAAATGCAGCCTCGGTCCCCCCAATGCAGCCTCTGCCCCCCAAAATGCAGTCTCTGCCCCCCCAAAATGCAGCCTCTGTCCCCCCAAATGCAGCCTCTGCCCCCCAAATGTAGCCTCTGCCCCCCCAAATGCAGCCTGTCCCCCCCAATGCAGCCTCTGTCCCCCCCAAAATGCAGCCTCTGTCCCCCCAATGCAGCCTCTGTCCCCCCCAAATGCAGCCTTGGTCCCCCCAATGCAGCCTCGCCCCCCCAAAATGCAGCCTCGGTCCCCCCCAAAATGTAGCCTCGGCCCCCACCAAATGCAGCCTCTGCCCCCAAAATGCAGCCTCTGCCCCCCCCCCCAAAATGCAGCCTCTGTTCCCCCCCAAAATTCAATCTCTGTTCCCCCCAAAATGCAGCCTCTGCCCCCCCAAATGTAGCCTCTGTCCCCCCCAAAATGTAGCCTCTGTCCCCCCAAAATGCAGCCTCTGTTCCCCCCAAATGCAGCCTCTGCCCCCCCAAATGTAGCCTCTGCCCCCCCAAATGCAGCCTGTCCCCCCAATACAGCCTCTGTCCCCCCAAAATGCAGCCTGTCCCCCCAATGCAGCCTCTGTCCCCCCCAAATGCAGCCTCGGTCCCCCCCAAATGCAGCCTCTGCCCCCCCCAAAATGCAGCCTCGGTCCCCCCCAAAATGCAGCCTAGGTCCCCCCCAAATGCAGCCTCTGCCCCCAAAATGCAGCCTCTGTCCCCCCCAAAAATGCAGCCTCTGTTACCCCCCAAAATGCAACCTCTGTCCCCCCCAAATGCAGCCTCTGTCCCCCCCAAAATGCAGCCTCTGTCCCCCCAAATGCAGCCTCTGTCCCCCCCAAATGCAGCCTCTCCCCCCCCCAAATTGCAGCCTCTGTATCCCCCAAAATGCAGCCTCTGTCCCCCCCTCAATGCAGCCTCTGTCCCCCCCAAATGCAGCCTCTGCCCCCCCAATGCAGCCTCTGTCCCCCAATGCAGCCTCTGTCCCCCCAATGTAGCCTCGGCCCCCCCTCAATGCAGCCTCGGTCCCCCCCAAAATGCAGCCAGTGCCCCCCAAAATGCAGCCTCTGTCCCCCCAAAATGCAGCCTCAGCTCCCCCAAATGTAGCCTCTGCCCCCCCAAATGCAGCCTCTGTCCCCCCAAGTACAGCCTCTGTTCCTCCCAAATGCAGCCTCTGCCCCCCCAAATGTAGCCTCTGCCCCCCCAAATGCAGCCTGTCCCCCCCATGCAGCCTCTGTTCCCCCCAAAATGCAGCCTCTGTCCCCCGCAATGCAGCCTCTGCCCCCCCAAAATGCAGCCTCGGTCCCCCCCAAAATGCAGCCTCAGTCCCCCCCAAATGCAGCCTCAGTCCCCCCCAAATGCAGCCTCTGTCCCCCCCTAAATGCAGCCTCTGTTTCCCCCCCGAAATGCAGCCTCTGTTCCCCCCCAAAATGCAGCCTCTGCCCCCCCAAAATGCAGCCTCTGTCCCCCCAAATGCAGCCTCTGTCCCCCCCAAATGCAGCCTCTTCCCCCCCCAAATTGCAGCCTCTGTATCCCCCAAAATGCAGCCTCTGTCCCCCCCTCAATGCAGCCTCTGTCCCCCCCAAATGCAGCCTCTGCCCCCCCAATGCAGCCTCTGTCCCCCCAATGCAGCCTCTGTCCCCCCAATGTAGCCTCGGTCCCCCCTCAATGCAGCCTCGGTCCCCCCCAAAATGCAGCCAGTGCCCCCCAAAATGCAGCCTCTGTCCCCCCAAAATGCAGCCTCAGCTCCCCCAAATGTAGCCTCTGCCCCCCCAAATGCAGCCTCTGTCCCCCCAAGTACAGCCTCTGTTCCTCCCAAATGCAGCCTCTGCCCCCCCAAATGTAGCCTCTGCCCCCCCAAATGCAGCCTGTCCCCCCAATGCAGCCTCTGTCCCCCCCAAAATGCAGCCTCTGTCCCCCCCAAATGCAGCCTCTGTCCCCCCCAAATGCAGCCTCGGTCCCCCCCCAATGCAGCCTCTGCCCCCCCAAAATGCAGCCTCGGTCCCCCCCAAAATGCAGCCTCGGTCCCCCCCAAATGCAGCCTCAGTCCCCCCCAAAATGCAGCCTTTGTTCCCCCAAATGCAGCCTCTGCCCCCCCAAATGTAGCCTCTGCCCCCCCAAATGCAGCCTGTCCCCCCCATGCAGCCTCTGTTCCCCCCAAAATGCAGCCTCTGTCCCCCGCAATGCAGCCTCTGCCCCCCCAAAATGCAGCCTCGGTTCCCCCCCAAAATGCAGCCTCAGTCCCCCCAAAATGCAGCCTCTGCCCCCAAAATGCAGCCTCTGTCCCCCCCCTAAATGCAGCCTCTGTTTCCCCCCCGAAATGCAGCCTCTGTTCCCCCCCAAAATGCAGCCTCTGCCCCCCCAAATGTAGCCTCTGCCTCCCCCAAATGTAGCCTCTGTCCCCCCCAAAATGCAGCCTCTGTTCCCCCCGGTACAGCCTCTGTTCCCCCCCAATGCAGCCTCTGCCCCCCCAAATGTAGCCTCTGCCCCACCAAATGCAGCCTCTGTCCCCCCAAATGCAGCCTCTATCCCCCCAAATACAGCCTCTGTCCCCCCAAAATGCAGCCTCTGTCCCCCCCAAAATGCCCCCAAATGCAGCCTCGGTCCCCCCCCATGCAGCCTCTGCCCCCCAAAATGCAGCCTCTGCCCCCCCAAATGCAGCCTCTGTCCCCCCCAAATGCAGCCTCTATCCCCCCAAATACAGCCTCTGTCCCCCCCCAAAATGCAGCCTCTGTCCCCCCCAAAATGCCCCCAAATGCAGCCTCGGTCCCCCCCAATGCAGCCTCTGCCCCCCAAAATGCAGTCTCTGCCCCCCCAAAATGCAGCCTCTGTCCCCCCAAATGCAGCCTCTGCCCCCCAAATGTAGCCTCTGCCCCCCCAAATGCAGCCTGTCCCCCCCAATGCAGCCTCTGTCCCCCCCAAAATGCAGCCTCTGTCCCCCCAATGCAGCCTCTGTCCCCCCAAATGCAGCCTTGGTCCCCCCAATGCAGCCTCACCCCCCCAAAATGCAGCCTCGGTCCCCCCCAAAATGTAGCCTCGGCCCCCACCAAATGCTGCCTCTGCCCCCAAAATGCAGCCTCTGTCCCCCCCCAAAATGCAGCCTCTGTTCCCCCCCAAAATGCAATCTCTGTTCCCCCCAAAATGTAGCCTCTGTCCCCCCCAAAATGTAGCCTCTGTCCCCCCAAAATGCAGCCTCTGTTCCCCCCGGTACAGCCTCTGTTCCCCCCAAATGCAGCCTCTGCCCCCCCAAATGTAGCCTCTGCCCCCCCAAATGCAGCCTTTCCCCCCAATACAGCCTCTGTCCCCCCAAAATGCAGCCTCTGTCCCCCCAAATGTAGCCTCTGCCCCACCAAATGCAGCCTCTGTCCCCCCAAATGCAGCCTCTATCCCCCCAAATACAGCCTCTGTCCCCCCCAAAATGCAGCCTCTGTCCCCCCAAAATGCCCTAAATGCAGCCTCGGTCCCCCCCCATGCAGCCTCTGCCCCCCAAAATGCAGCCTCTGCCCCCCCAAATGCAGCCTCTGTCCCCCCAAATGCAGCCTCTATCCCCCCAAATACAGCCTCTGCCCCCCCCCCAAAATGCAGCCTCTGTCCCCCCCAAAATGCCCCCAAATGCAGCCTCGGTCCCCCCAATGCAGCCTCTGCCCCCCAAAATGCAGTCTCTGCCCCCCCAAAATGCAGCCTCTGTCCCCCCAAATGCAGCCTCTGCCCCCCAAATGTAGCCTCTGCCCCCCCAAATGCAGCCTGTCCCCCCCAATGCAGCCTCTGTCCCCCCCAAAATGCAGCCTCTGTCCCCCCAATGCAGCCTCTGTCCCCCCCAAATGCAGCCTTGGTCCCCCCAATGCAGCCTCGCCCCCCCAAAATGCAGCCTCGGTCCCCCCCAAAATGTAGCCTCGGCCCCCACCAAATGCAGCCTCTGCCCCCAAAATGCAGCCTCTGCCCCCCCCCCAAAATGCAGCCTCTGTTCCCCCCCAAAATTCAATCTCTGTTCCCCCCAAAATGCAGCCTCTGCCCCCCCAAATGTAGCCTCTGTCCCCCCCAAAATGTAGCCTCTGTCCCCCCAAAATGCAGCCTCTGTTCCCCCCAAATGCAGCCTCTGCCCCCCCAAATGTAGCCTCTGCCCCCCCAAATGCAGCCTGTCCCCCCAATACAGCCTCTGTCCCCCCAAAATGCAGCCTGTCCCCCCAATGCAGCCTCTGTCCCCCCCAAATGCAGCCTCGGTCCCCCCCAAATGCAGCCTCTGCCCCCCCCAAAATGCAGCCTCGGTCCCCCCCAAAATGCAGCCTAGGTCCCCCCCAAATGCAGCCTCTGCCCCCAAAATGCAGCCTCTGTCCCCCCCAAAAATGCAGCCTCTGTTACCCCCCAAAATGCAACCTCTGTCCCCCCCAAATGCAGCCTCTGTCCCCCCCAAAATGCAGCCTCTGTCCCCCCAAATGCAGCCTCTGTCCCCCCCAAATGCAGCCTCTCCCCCCCCCAAATTGCAGCCTCTGTATCCCCCAAAATGCAGCCTCTGTCCCCCCCTCAATGCAGCCTCTGTCCCCCCCAAATGCAGCCTCTGCCCCCCCAATGCAGCCTCTGTCCCCCAATGCAGCCTCTGTCCCCCCAATGTAGCCTCGGCCCCCCCTCAATGCAGCCTCGGTCCCCCCCAAAATGCAGCCAGTGCCCCCCAAAATGCAGCCTCTGTCCCCCCAAAATGCAGCCTCAGCTCCCCCAAATGTAGCCTCTGCCCCCCCAAATGCAGCCTCTGTCCCCCCAAGTACAGCCTCTGTTCCTCCCAAATGCAGCCTCTGCCCCCCCAAATGTAGCCTCTGCCCCCCCAAATGCAGCCTGTCCCCCCCATGCAGCCTCTGTTCCCCCCAAAATGCAGCCTCTGTCCCCCGCAATGCAGCCTCTGCCCCCCCAAAATGCAGCCTCGGTCCCCCCCAAAATGCAGCCTCAGTCCCCCCCAAATGCAGCCTCTGCCCCCAAAATGCAGCCTCTGTCCCCCCCTAAATGCAGCCTCTGTTTCCCCCCCGAAATGCAGCCTCTGTTCCCCCCCAAAATGCAGCCTCTGCCCCCCCAAATGTAGCCTCTGCCTCCCCCAAATGTAGCCTCTGTCCCCCCCAAAATGCAGCCTCTGTTCCCCCCGGTACAGCCTCTGTTCCCCCCCAAATGCAGCCTCTGCCCCCCCAAATGTAGCCTCTGCCCCACCAAATGCAGCCTCTGTCCCCCCAAATGCAGCCTCTATCCCCCCAAATACAGCCTCTGTCCCCCCCAAAATGCAGCCTCTGTCCCCCCCAAAATGCCCCCAAATGCAGCCTCGGTCCCCCCCATGCAGCCTCTGCCCCCCAAAATGCAGCCTCTGCCCCCCCAAATGCAGCCTCTGTCCCCCCCAAATGCAGCCTCTATCCCCCAAATACAGCCTCTGTCCCCCCCCCAAAATGCAGCCTCTGTCCCCCCCAAAATGCCCCCAAATGCAGCCTCGGTCCCCCCCAATGCAGCCTCTGCCCCCCAAAATGCAGTCTCTGCCCCCCCAAAATGCAGCCTCTGTCCCCCCAAATGCAGCCTGTCCCCCCCAATGCAGCCTCTGTCCCCCCCAAAATGCAGCCTCTGTCCCCCCAATGCAGCCTCTGTCCCCCCAAATGCAGCCTTGGTCCCCCCAATGCAGCCTCGCCCCCCCCAAAATGCAGCCTCGGTCCCCCCCAAAATGTAGCCTCGGCCCCCACCAAATGCAGCCTCTGCCCCCCCAAATGTAGCCTCTGTCCCCCCCAAAATGTAGCCTCTGTCCCCCCAAAATGCAGCCTCTGTTCCCCCCGGTACAGCCTCTGTTCCCCCCAAATGCAGCCTCTGCCCCCCCAAATGTAGCCTCTGCCCCCCCAAATGCAGCCTGTCCCCCCAATACAGCCTCTGTCCCCCCAAAATGCAGCCTCTGTCCCCCCAAATGTAGCCTCTGCCCCACCAAATGCAGCCTCTGTCCCCCCAAATGCAGCCTCTATCCCCCCAAATACAGTCTCTGTCCCCCCCAAAATGCAGCCTCTGTCCCCCCCAAAATGCCCCCAAATGCAGCCTCGGTCCCCCCCAATGCAGCCTCTGCCCCCCAAAATGCAGTCTCTGCCCCCCCAAAATGCAGCCTCTGTCCCCCCCAAAATGCAGCCTAGGTCCCCCCCAAATGCAGCCTCTGCCCCCAAAATGCAGCCTCTGTCCCCCCCAAAAATGCAGCCTCTGTTACCCCCCAAAATGCAACC
The DNA here is from genome assembly GCF_042186555.1 of Aquarana catesbeiana. Classification (NCBI taxonomy): domain Eukaryota; kingdom Metazoa; phylum Chordata; class Amphibia; order Anura; family Ranidae; genus Aquarana; species Aquarana catesbeiana. The sequence goes on from NC_133336.1 coordinate 114,167,471, forward strand.
TCTGTCCCCCCCAAATGCAGCCTCTGTCCCCCCAAATGCAGCCTCTATCCCCCCAAATACAGTCTCTGTCCCCCCCAAAATGCAGCCTCTGTCCCCCCCAAAATGCCCCCAAATGCAGCCTCGGTCCCCCCCAATGCAGCCTCTGCCCCCCAAAATGCAGTCTCTGCCCCCCCAAAATGCAGCCTCTGTCCCCCCCAAAATGCAGCCTAGGTCCCCCCCAAATGCAGCCTCTGCCCCCAAAATGCAGCCTCTGTCCCCCCCAAAAATGCAGCCTCTGTTACCCCCCAAAATGCAACCTCTGTCCCCCCCAAATGCAGCCTCTGTCCCCCCCAAAATGCAGCCTCTGTCCCCCCAAATGCAGCCTCTGTCCCCCCCAAATGCAGCCTCTCCCCCCCCAAATTGCAGCCTCTGTATCCCCCAAAATGCAGCCTCTGTCCCCCCCTCAATGCAGCCTCTGTCCCCCCCAAATGCAGCCTCTGCCCCCCCAATGCAGCCTCTGTCCCCCAATGCAGCCTCTGTCCCCCCAATGTAGCCTCGGCCCCCCCTCAATGCAGCCTCGGTCCCCCCCAAAATGCAGCCAGTGCCCCCCAAAATGCAGCCTCTGTCCCCCCAAAATGCAGCCTCAGCTCCCCCAAATGTAGCCTCTGCCCCCCCAAATGCAGCCTCTGTCCCCCCAAGTACAGCCTCTGTTCCTCCCAAATGCAGCCTCTGCCCCCCCAAATGTAGCCTCTGCCCCCCCAAATGCAGCCTGTCCCCCCCATGCAGCCTCTGTTCCCACCAAAATGCAGCCTCTGTCCCCCGCAATGCAGCCTCTGCCCCCCCAAAATGCAGCCTCGGTCCCCCCCAAAATGCAGCCTCAGTCCCCCCCAAATGCAGCCTCTGCCCCCAAAATGCAGCCTCTGTCCCCCCCTAAATGCAGCCTCTGTTTCCCCCCCGAAATGCAGCCTCTGTTCCCCCCCAAAATGCAGCCTCTGCCCCCCCAAATGTAGCCTCTGCCTCCCCCAAATGTAGCCTCTGTCCCCCCCAAAATGCAGCCTCTGTTCCCCCCGGTACAGCCTCTGTTCCCCCCCAAATGCAGCCTCTGCCCCCCCAAATGTAGCCTCTGCCCCACCAAATGCAGCCTCTGTCCCCCCAAATGCAGCCTCTATCCCCCCAAATACAGCCTCTGTCCCCCCCAAAATGCAGCCTCTGTCCCCCCCAAAATGCCCCCAAATGCAGCCTCGGTCCCCCCCATGCAGCCTCTGCCCCCCAAAATGCAGCCTCTGCCCCCCCAAATGCAGCCTCTGTCCCCCCCAAATGCAGCCTCTATCCCCCAAATACAGCCTCTGTCCCCCCCCCCAAAATGCAGCCTCTGTCCCCCCCAAAATGCCCCCAAATGCAGCCTCGGTCCCCCCCAATGCAGCCTCTGCCCCCCAAAATGCAGTCTCTGCCCCCCCAAAATGCAGCCTCTGTCCCCCCAAATGCAGCCTGTCCCCCCCAATGCAGCCTCTGTCCCCCCCAAAATGCAGCCTCTGTCCCCCCAATGCAGCCTCTGTCCCCCCAAATGCAGCCTTGGTCCCCCCAATGCAGCCTCGCCCCCCCCAAAATGCAGCCTCGGTCCCCCCCAAAATGTAGCCTCGGCCCCCACCAAATGCTGCCTCTGCCCCCAAAATGCAGCCTCTGTCCCCCCCCAAAATGCAGCCTCTGTTCCCCCCCCAAAATGCAATCTCTGTTCCCCCCAAAATGCAGCCTCTGCCCCCCCAAATGTAGCCTCTGTCCCCCCCAAAATGTAGCCTCTGTCCCCCCAAAATGCAGCCTCTGTTCCCCCCGGTACAGCCTCTGTTCCCCCCAAATGCAGCCTCTGCCCCCCCAAATGTAGCCTCTGCCCCCCCAAATGCAGCCTGTCCCCCCAATACAGCCTCTGTCCCCCCAAAATGCAGCCTCTGTCCCCCCAAATGTAGCCTCTGCCCCACCAAATGCAGCCTCTGTCCCCCCAAATGCAGCCTCTATCCCCCCAAATACAGTCTCTGTCCCCCCCAAAATGCAGCCTCTGTCCCCCCCAAAATGCCCCCAAATGCAGCCTCGGTCCCCCCCAATGCAGCCTCTGCCCCCCAAAATGCAGTCTCTGCCCCCCCAAAATGCAGCCTCTGTCCCCCCAAATGCAGCCTCTGCCCCCCAAATGTAGCCTCTGCCCCCCCAAATGCAGCCTGTCCCCCCCAATGCAGCCTCTGTCCCCCCCAAAATGCAGCCTCTGTCCCCCCAATGCAGCCTCTGTCGCCCCCAAATGCAGCCTTGGTCCCCCCAATGCAGCCTCGCCCCCCCAAAATGCAGCCTCGGTCCCCCCCAAAATGTAGCCTCGGCCCCCACCAAATGCAGCCTCTGCCCCCAAAATGCAGCCTCTCTCCCCCCCCAAAATGCAGCCTCTGTTCCCCCCCAAAATGCAATCTCTGTTCCCCCCAAAATGCAGCCTCTGCCCCCCCAAATGTAGCCTCTGTCCCCCCCAAAATGTAGCCTCTGTCCCCCCAAAATGCAGCCTCTGTTCCCCCCAAATGCAGCCTCTGCCCCCCCAAATGTAGCCTCTGCCCCCCCAAATGCAGCCTGTCCCCCCAATACAGCCTCTGTCCCCCCAAAATGCAGCCTCTGTCCCCCCAATGCAGCCTCTGTCCCCCCCAAATGCAGCCTCGGTCCCCCCCAAATGCAGCCTCTGCCCCCCCCAAAATGCAGCCTCGGTCCCCCCCCAAAATGCAGCCTAGGTCCCCCCCAAATGCAGCCTCTGCCCCCAAAATGCAGCCTTTGTCCCCCCCAAATGCAGCCTCTGTTACCCCCAAATGTAGCCTCTGCCCCCCCAAATGTAGCCTCTGTCCCCCCCAAAATGCAGCCTCTGTCCCCCCCAAAATGCAGCCTCTGTTCCCCCCCGGTACAGCCTCTGTTCCTCCCCAAATGCTGCCTCTGCCCCCCCAAATGTAGCCTCTGCCCCCCCAAACGCAGCCTCTGTCCCCCCAAATGCAGCCTCTATCCCCCCCAAAATGCAGCCTCTGTCCCCCCAAAATGCAGCCTCTGTCCCCCCCAAAATGCCCCCAAATGCAGCCTCAGTCCCCCCCAATGCAGCCTCTTCCCCCCCAAAATGCAGCCTCTGTCCCCCTCCCCAAAATGCAGCCTCTGCCCCCCCCAAAATGCAGCCTCTGTCCCCCATTAAATGCAGCCTCTGTCCCCCCCCCAAATGCAGCCTCTGTCCCCCCCAGTACAGCCTCTGTCCCCCCCCAAAATGCAGCCTCTGTGTCCCCCCCAAATACAGACTCTGTCCCCCCCCAAAATGCAGCCTCTGTCTCCCCCCAAATGCAGCCTCTGTCCCCCATTAAATGCAGCCTCTGTCCCCCCCCCCAAATGCAGCCTCTGTCCCCCCAGTACAGCCTCTGTCCCCCCCCAAAATGCAGCCTCTGTCTCCCCCAAATACAGCCTCTGTCCCCCCCAAAATGCAGCCTCTGTCTCCCCCCCAAATACAGCCTCTGTCCCCCCCCAAATGTAGCCTCTGTCACTTCAAACCACAAGGCGGGCTAAACGTCCGCAAATGCAGCGCCACGTCTGCAATTTCGTGATTGCATAGACGTGGCGCTTCCCGTAAGTGCACTGTGTCCGGTGTCGCACGGTGTCCGGCGTCCGAACACAGTGCACTTAAGGACCTTTTTTTTTCTTTTTAAAGGGCCAGTAATAAAAAAAATTTTTTGTTTTTTTTTTACTTTTTTTTTTTTTAGCTGCCTGGAGGGGGGGGGGGGGGGGGGGGCGGCGCCCAGGCGCCCCCTATGGACGGGCCGCCACTGATGCCCAGTGAAATTACATTCAGGCAAGGCGTGACTTCGCGTACATGAAGGTAAGAGCATTCAACTAGAACTAGATTTGATTTTTCCACAATACTTTATCACCCAGTAAGCCCTGGTTCATATTGATGCAATTCTGTATGCATTCCAGAACACATAGAATCACATGACAAATGAAATAACATGACTTTCTATGGTGGCCATTCACATATATGCACTCCAAAAGCAAAGTGTTTTTTTTAAAAAGGTCCTGTGTGTATTTGGTGTGGTGCGATGCAATTTTTATCTTTATATATATATATATATATATATATATAGTCTAATGGAAACTACATGGAAAACGCATAGGTGTTCAAAGACTGATTTCAGTGTGATCTTTAGCAGCCTATAGTGTCTTTCTGAGCTGATTTTCAGCGAGCGATAAAGAGAGAATTGTAAATATCCAAATCACATTGGAATCGCACTGGAATCCGCATGAAGGCACATTGGACATTATCCTTGAAATAACACTAAAAACCTCTGTTAAACCGCACTGCATAAGTGTGAACCTGGTCTAAGGGTTTGTTCACACAAACAGTGTCACCCAATACAGTTTAAATGCAAGCACAAGGAAAATAGCCTTGTTTCCTATTGTTTCAGATCACACTAATGCCCTCCTTGGTTTGCGCTGAAAAAAAATAGGACATAGTAATAATATACATTACAAAAAAGGAGAAAGGGGTTGTAACGAGCCCCTTGCTCGCTCGGTTCCACTCTCCCGACACTCCTCTGCAGCTATAGAATCAGACTGCAGAACACAACATCTGATTGTTCGGTCATCCAATGCTTCGGGATTAGAACTACAGCTATGTGCCGTTCTAACCCAGTTGTGATAGCTCAGAACAAACACCAGGCAGGCTGTATGTAAGTTCAACCAGGAATCTCTTTTATTGCAATATACAGGCTCTTTTATACACTAAAAGAGGAGGTGCAGACCTCCTGCTCATATTACTCTAACAATACAGCGGTAACCTAATTAACCTAATTAACATGACCTAATTAACTAATCCCTTTAGAGAGCCTAGATGACTCAGACATGACCTTTTCTTGTAGTTCAGAAAATCCAATCAACATTATCACAATAGCAGAGTTAAATTAAACACAAACAACAATGGGGATCTAATGACTCTTAGATCTCATACTAGAGAATTATTTACAATACACATTTTAGCAGACAACAGACAGGTAGCTGGAACTGATGACATTAGCATTTAACAGTAGGAGTCCCAACGGTATGAATCAGTCAATATTCCAATATGGCAAATCCAGGGTCCCCAGAGTCTGTGTGTCCTGGGGGACCGGGACCTGAATCCACAGTAATACCACCTCAAGGGTCCCCAGGCATACAGCTCACAAAGAACACCGTTCCCCCAAATGCCAGGGCCCACGATCGATCGGCAAGAGGCTAGCATACAGTCCCCTCCAAAAGTCTCTCTCCCGGCTAGGTCTGTCACAGGGGTAAAAAAAATACATTGGAACACCTACATAAAATGCCTTACAGTGCAACTTAAAAACACATGCCAGCATGCGTGGTAACAACCATAACACACTTTCTTTTTTATATTTTGCAGGCACACCAGGACATTCTGGAAGATGCCTTCATCCTTAGCCCAATAGGAGCATTCAAGTTTTGTACCCTGTTCTACAGAGACTTTTGATGGAAACAGCCAAGCTTCTTACCTTGTTCTGCAGCGACTTTTGATGGAAACCGACAAAGCATATTGTACCCTGTTCTACAGAGAAGCCACCAAGCTCTGCAATCCAAATATATAAACCCGTGTGTGTTGTTTGTGCATGTGTGTAGTATGTAGTGTTTAGTGTGTGTTTGTGGTGTGTGTGAGTGTGTATGTATGTTGTACGTGTATATATAGAGTAGAGTAGTGTAGGGACTGGCCAGAGAGTGATTACTTTGATGCAGATGGCCAGCTTAAACATGTTTAGCAATGCATGTGAACCTAAAATCCCTGTTTTTATGCAAAGTTTCCAAGAATTGTGTAAGAATGTATAGCAGTGTACAGTGGATTGTTGCTCGTGATGGGTTATGCATACAGTATATGTAAAGCTAATTGGATTTGAGCACAGATGTGGCACTCTCTAGGTAGATAGGTGCTAGAGTGGGGATTTTTGGTTAGGATTAGGTAAATTTAGGCAGGCCTGGCTGTCAGCCAGGCCTGTTTTATTTGGTCTGGGCTAGGAGTGGCTCAGAGTAGCAGCTGGTGACTCACAGGCAGCATCACTGAGACCTCCCTCTTCTTTCCAGAAGAAGGTGAAGGCTGGAGACAGAAGGTTCTGGAAAAAGAGGAGGAGAGAAGAGGTGGAGCTGCTTGGGGTAGTCTAAGGAGCCCTGATGAATCCCCAACTTGGATTGGCAGTTGGCAGGCCTCCTTAAGTACCCAGGATCAGCCCAGCTGGCTGAAGTTGGAGTTGTTCAGAGCTTGGAGATGGAATGCTAGGCTGTCAGGGCCTTTGAGGGAGTCCCATCCCAGTCTGGGGGGGTGACCTTGGGCCTGGGCTTGGGTGCAGATGGGGCCCTTCAAGAAATCGTGGAGGTGTCCTGGACAGGAGGCACAGGAGGAGCAAGAGAGGACAGCAGGAGAGAGCATTGCCGGGCAAGTCTCCAGGGGGAGGAACTGGTCGCAGCCAGGAGGGCTGGTGAGTGACATGCATAGTCTGGAGGATTAGGGAGGCACGCCTGAGAGGACTGGGAGCATGCAGTCTGGGATGGGTGCAGAGCCAGTGGAGTGGGCTATGGTGTCATGGGCAGTGGAGAAGGGCAGCTGGAGACAGGAGGGCTGGCAGGGCCTGAAGCTGGGTTACTGGGCTCAGTAGCCGAAGTTAGGATAGCTAGCACCAGGAACTTTCTGTTGCCACACTATAGGGGCCCGCGGTCCCTCCTTGCAAAAGTCAGTTGCCGAGGCCTAGCTGAGTCAGTGCCAGGCTTAACCATGAGGTGCTAGCTGTGCCTGGAAGCTCAAGCAAGTGAAATGCTGGAGGAGCTGACGAGTAATAGTCTGCAGCAAGAGCTATGCTCCTATGTTTATGTTTTGGGTTGTGGTAACTCCCTCCCTCCCATGCATGCCCGCGGCATACTGCTTGAGTGATGTCCTGATGCTGGTTGGATACCTGGATCGAAGGTCCTGCAATTACATGGTTTGCTTGCCATCTGCCACGCTATACAGAGGGATGTTCCAATATCTACTGATTATCGGGTCCTTGGTTCAATTACGAGCTTGTTGAGCTTACTATCTGGTAAGCATGTATTCTTAAAGGTGGAGGACCACTGCAAGGGGTGTTTTTTCCCCACTTTCCACTTTCATACACTGATCCCTATGAAGAGCTATTCGGGGACTCTTCCCATCTCATTAGAAGATTTTCTTTTCTAGTTCTGGGAATTTACTGCTGATGTATCTCTTTTTCACTATTTTTGTGCTTTAGGCACTTTTTTTTTGATTAATATGCACTTATTGATTGCTAATAATTGGTCTTGTTGTGTTATATAATTTTGTATGATTCCCTATATACTTTCACACAACATGAGGATTTAGCGCAGTTTTTTCTTTGTTTTTTTTTAGCGTAATAGAAACCAAAACTTATGTATCATGTTCTACAGAGAATGTATATTTTCTAATTAAAATAATTTTGACCATTAACATGGGGTTGTGAGAAAAAAAAACTGGGGGACAACCTGGTTATTTCACTTGTCAAAACACACATGGTAAGCTTTCCTCCAATCACAGAGCAACTCTGTGAACTACCATGCAGCTTTTCACATGTAGCCGCACACCGAGCGTTTACCTGTGGATGTTAGAGCTAGATACAGCTGACTGCATCAAGGCCCGGACATCCGCAGGTAAACTGCGGATGTGCAGGCTATATGCGAATAGTGGTGGCCACTGTCAGCCTGTCATTAGTTTAAAGAAGATGACCAGCCGTTGCTATTCGCATTACCTGGTCATTGTTACCCGGTCATTCCTAAATAGCTAAGGGGCGGCGCAACTCATCACCTGGTGGCACTGCCCCCTGCGTTGTCACTGACCCAGCATGCACTAGTCGGTAACCCCCGGTGTCACCAGGTGATGTCGTTGGGTGGCCCTGCCCCTTAGCTATTTAAGAACTGTCACACAGCACGTGCAGAGCTTTTTTTTCAGCCTGAAGGAATGTCATCAGCTAGAGACAGTGTTGCAGTTGCGCTCTCCCACCCTCAGAAGGAAGCATTTTACCACAGCTGTTACGGTTTGAAGTGGATTGTGGATGATTCAGACTCCGTTTCTTCTCCATTACCTGTCTACAGTGACATATTCACTTTTGGGCCTCTAAAACCCTGATTTGTGAGTATGCAGGGCTTTTTCTTACTTTGGGTTAGTTGATTACAACTATTCATTGTCATGTCTGTTAAAAGATGCTGTGAAGACAGACCCACTGGAATAACTGATCTCATTTTGTTTTAGGAAGTGATTCTCTTGTGTCCCTAGTGGGAACCAGCGACTGTATTTTGCATCATGAAATTCCTTTTTCTCTAAGATTGTCCTCATTAGCAGCTTCTTTAGCTCCTCTGACTGAGCCTGAGACTTGCACAGTGCTACCGGGCATCCTATATCATATCTTCTCAACTACCCCTGATTTAGAGAGACTTTCCCTGATTTGGAACAAAGTCCCTGTGTCCCTATTTCCTCCTCATTTGTCCCTCATTTTGGTCTGATCTATATAGTTGTATATAAAATGCACTTTTTGTCTTTCAAAAAGTTTTTCCCAGTGCTAAACCTTTCATCCAATTTCTAAATTGCTGCATTTGTAAATTTGTAAAAGCCAGTATAAAGGAATAGTAGTGGTAAAAAAAAAAACTTGTGAGTTTGACTAGTCTTTTATTTGAATAATTCTCCTTTAAGGGGTGTGGAAGGGGGGGGGGGGGGGTCCTATGCCTACATACTTTTGCTAATAGGTGTCCCTTGTTCTCATCTCAAAAAGTTGGGAGGTATGCTATATCCATGTCTGACTTAATGTCAGTCTGTGCACAATTAATGAAACACTGTTCTTGCAGACATTAGATGCTCACGCTCTGACACGCTCTACTTGTAGCCAAGTCCCGAGTCCCCTTTGGTCTAATGAGAATGTCCAGATTTAGGGATAGCTGACATCCTTCTCTGTAGAATGGGTTACGAGGCATGGTGGGTGTGATGCAAAGTAGATTCATGAGCGCCAGACAGTGTCATACCAACTGGGGGGTGGGGGGGCGGTCTGCCCTGGGTGGCACACACTGCGGGGGGTGTCAGGCCGGCACCCCTCTGTGAGTGAAGCGGTGACGGCGGGGCAGGCAGTGCAGCAGCATGGTGACAGGGCAGCTCGGGAGAGCCAGGAGAGCCAAGCTGTGACAGGATGCAGGGGTGCCCGGGCCGGGTGTGGAACGTACCACTATCCGGGTGACATCCAGAGCCAGCTGAGCGGTGCAGGAGCAAAAAAAGGCACTCTCTCTCCTCCTATATCGCAGATGGAGAGAGAGACAGTGAGCAGCATTTAATAGAGGAACTGCTGGAGTTAACTTTTTAAGTTAACCAGCAGGTGATTGGTTGCTAGGTGGTCCTAGCAACCAATCATCAGCTTGTTAATATGAAAAACAACTCCAGCAGTCCCCGTCCTCTGTTCAGCGCTGCTGTGTCTCTCCATCTGGCTGCATGATTAAGGTAGGAGGGGGGCTGTCTATGTAACATGCAGGGGGTCCAAAGGTGCAGGGTGCTGTGTGAAGGGGCCCAGAGGTGTGGGGGGGATCTGTGTAACATGCAGGGGTCCAGAGGTGCAAGGTGCTGTGTAATTTAAAGGGGTCCAGAGGTGCAAGGTGCTGTGTAATGTAAAGGGGTCCAGAGGTGCAGGGTGCTGTGTAATGTAAAGGGGTCCAGAGGTGCAGGGTGCTGTGTAATGTAAAGGGGTCCAGAGGTGCAGGGTGTTGTGTGAAGGGGTCCAGTAGTGCAGGGTGCTGTGTAATGTAAAGGGGTCCACAAGTGCAGGGTGCTGTGTAATGTAAAGGGGTCCAGAGGTGCAGGGTGCTGTGTAATGTAAAGGGGTCCACAAGTGCAGGGTGCTGTGTAATGTAAAGGGGTCCAGAGGTGCAGGGTGCTGTGTGAAGGGGTCCAGAGGTGCAGGGTGCTGTGTAATGTAAAGGGGTCCAGAGGTGCACGGTGCTGTGTAATGTAAAGGGGTCCAGGGTGCTATACAAAGGGGTCCACAGGTGCAGGGTGCTGTGTGAAGGGGTCCAGAGGTGCAGGGACCTGTGTAATGTAAAGGGGTCCAGAGGTGCAGGGTGCTGTGTAATATAAAGGGGTTCAAAGTGCTCCGTAATGTAAAGGGATCCAGAGGTGCAGGGTGCTTTGTAATGTAAAGGGGTCCAGGGGTGCTGTGTAATGTAAAGGGGCCAGGGTGCTATTTAAAGGGGTCCAGAGGTGCAGGGTGCTGTGTAATGTAAAGGGGTGCAGTGTAATGTAAAGGTGTCCAGAAGTGCAGGGTGCTGTGTAATGTAAAGGGATCTAGAGGTGCAGGTGCTTTGTAATGTAAAGGCGTCCAGGGTGTTGTATAATGTAAAGGGGTCCAGGTGTGCAGGGTGCTGTGTAAAGAGGTCCGGGGTGCTCTGTAATGTAAAGGGGTCCAGAGGTGCAGGGTGCTGTGTAATGTAAATGGGTCCAGAGGTGCTGTGTAATGTAAAGGGGTCCAGAGATGCAGGGTGCTGTGTAATGTAAAGGGGTCCAGAGTTGCAGGGTGCTGTGTAATGTAAAGGGGTCAAGAGATGCAGGGTTCTGTGTAATGTAAAGGGGTCCAGAGGTGCAGTTGTGGATAGGGGGTACACAGTAGTGACAAAGAGATATTGGAGGATGCAGAGGGCACAGTGGAGTGTTTTTACATTTTAACGTGGTGGGGTGCCAGATATAGGATATGCACCTGGTACCAGACACTGATTGAATGCAAAGAGATTTATTGTCTCTTAAACAGAACTGTGGGAGAGACACCCTTTAGTAGTTACACAAAACTGTGGTTTATTTACACGTCTGTGTTTAAAAAGTGCAGGTATCAAAACAGGTAAAATGAAACAAAACAGAAAATAAACCCTTGCCACTTTGGGCATCTAACTACAAAAACACAGGAACCTGACTACTTGTTCTGCCACAGCCTACCGTTGTCCAGACACTTGGCGGTCACACAGAAATAAACAGAGGCTTTTAGTCACACAGACTTAATCTCACCATTCAAAGGTATTGCTGCTTCCCAGTCTGCCATGCACAGAGATCTGGTTGCAGGGTGGAGCCCCTTGTTGACACAACCTTGGAGTTTTATAGCGCCCTGAGTGCTTTATCTGTTACACCTGAGCTTGTTAACCCTCGTTGAGCCCAAACAGGCTCACTGCACAGCACAAACAAAAAAGCAATCAGTGTACAGCATGAACCTGGGACAAACATATCTCCCATCAACCCATAGATTTTCCTGGCTTCCTGTCACATACCACCCCCCCCCCTCTTGTTTCAACCCTAGGGTTGTGACACAGGTTGCCAGGCACGCGTGCACTTGGAACAAAGCATCAGCATTTCCCATTCTAACACCAGGGCGATGTTTCACTGTAAAACTAAATTCTTGACGGGCCAGGTACCACCTATTCACCCTCCTATTGGTCTCTTTGTTCTGGCATAATTTTCCTCATGGATTCTCAATTTCTGGCTGAGGTAAATGACAGGGTGTTCTTCCCCCTTGAAAACCTGAGACAACACAGCTCCTAGCCCAACATTTGATGCATCAGTCTGGAACACAAAGGGGATGATTTACGAAAGCTGTGCGCCATTAGTAGAGGCACACGGCGAGGCGAAACGCACATTTCAATATTTACGAAATGGTGCGCCAGTAACAGAGTGCAAATTCCCCATTTACTATAGAGATCTCGGTGCAGGGGAGAATGCAGTCTGTGCACCACTATGGACATGGCGCACGGCATCTCCAAATCAATATTGACATGTAGCGCTGGTAGATTTGTGATCTACCATATGTTAGGTAAATTTAGTAACTTGTTCGTTAAATAGGTTAAGTTTGCCTCTGTTCCAGCTTGGCTGACGTTGTATGTGTTTCCAGACTGACCGGTGGGTGTCGCTGGTCAGTGTTAGAAAGGCAACGTGTCGAAGCGTATGGATGCTCTTCTGTCCCGGAGACAACTCAGTGGAGGTAGTCCTCCGAGTAGCATGCTGGGCGAGGGTATTTATGGGACAGACGCCATATTTTGGGTTCATTTTACAGCCACCTGCTGGCCCTCCTGGCTGACAGGTATGCGTTAGAGAAGCAATCTCGTGGTCCTCCGTTCCGGAGGCCCACGCCGCTGCGGCACAGGGGTGGGCCCAGAAGCTTGTCTGGGACCTACCACAGCAGCCGAGGAATGGTCCTGAGCTGTCTATCCAAAGGGAGGAAGCTGGACAACCGAGGAGATCCCAGGGGAGGACCCGTCATGGAAGGATCACGCAGCGTGCTGGTCTGGAGAGGGGCCTGGTGACTCGGTTGGAGGACGTATCCTAAAAGTAACTATACAGCATAGTGTTGCCGGGTTGGCTTAAAGGTTCAAGCACTGTGACTGACGTTCATTGCAGAAAACCCAATACGTCCTGTGGCAGAGGATCGTACCGGTTTATACCCAAACAAGTCTGTGGCAGAGACTTTTGTTCGTGCTACGTACTGGCTGCTAGGCAAGTGAGAGAGGCCTATCCAGGAGAGCAAGGAGTGTGTCCCACGAGGGGAGCGCATTCTATTATAATATTCAAATTCTACCAGGACACTTGTCAAGAACCTTATGAGAAGATATTTGAGTTTCTTCTGCAGTTTCCCTTCTGCCTCTTTCCTGCTATTTCCTTAGTAAATTGTTCAATAAAGCATTGAAAACGTACTCAAGTGTTGGTGCGTGTATCGTCCAGAGGTAAACTCAACGGAACCCCTAGACCCGGTGCCGGTAAAACAGAGGGAAGGAGAATGAAGGTAACAGGCCCTCTTAAACCAGCAGCTCCACCGAGAGTTAGTGCTACACGTGGGGGTGTCGTCCGGGATTTGTTGACCGTCAGTTCTCGCAACCCAGAGAGGTGTTTTACTGGGAGTTTACGGAGAGAGCTGGACTTTGAAAAAATCCTTCAGGAAGAGAAAAGGTTAAACTGCAGGACTTTGTTTCTGAATGCGTAGACGGCGGGCGCCAGTGAAGGCCCGGGGGCTACGTGACCAGAAGAACAAGTGGGAGGAGCTTACCCTACTTGCTACCGCGTGGGACGCGTGTATGTGTTTGGCGCCAGAGGAGAGGAAAGGCCTCATGATTGTGCTGAGAAGATCAGAGTGTGGCCATGTCTTTTCCGACGATGCAGCCAGTCATGGGACCGAGAATGTTCCCTACAAGCACTGTGATGAATACTGTGCTATCTGGAACTCTGCTTACGGATACTGGAGTTCGTTTGAAGCCGCAGGGGAGGTTTGTCCTGTATACCTCAGGAGATATTGAGGGACTGGGCATGATCTGCCACCGATGTGGGGAATTGGCCGTACATCTTCATCCGTTTGGCCGATGTCCGCAATGTGGAGAGTACTTGTCTGTGGTGGAGCAACCTACCATGTCGCCCCGTGCTTATCGGATGGATTGGGCAACAGGTATCGCCACAGTAGAAGCTGCTACTACTACAGAGAGAGAACGGCAGGCCACCACTTTGCCTGTTGTTGCTGATAATGTTCCGGAAAGAGACACTGCTGCTGTCGTCTCGTCAGGGGACATTACTTTGATTTCTGCATCCACTACACCTACTCCTGTTGTACCTACTCAAAGGAAGGTGGGATATGTGAAGGCTTCCCGCGGCCGTGGTTGAAGCCTACCCCAGAGGTTACCTGAATCGGAGCTACCAGAGTCCACGTCAGGAACGGGTAAACCACTGATGAGGAATGTATCTGGGACTGTGAGTAAATATCTACCAGCAGAAGAGTTGGGAGACTCGGAATTGGAGTCCATGTCCGATCTTTTTGGGGTTGATGACCTATTTGAGACTATGTCACAAGAGCTGTTATGGTCACAAAGTGAAGATGTTGCCTCTGCTATGACTTTCCCTGAATGGACAGCCCTGAGTTCTGGGAAGACGTCACCCTGTGTGGAGCCACACAGTAATGTTACCGGGACTTTGCCAAAAGTTGTTCATTCACTACAGACACCGGCTGGGTCTATGGTGAGCAAATCATTGGATTCTTGTGTACCGCCTGGTATGGGGAGAGACAGATCTTTGCCCAAACTTGCACGTTTGCAGAGGATGTTAAACAAGCGTGTCGCTGCCGAGTATGGTTTGGAGTTCCCCTATGTGCCCCAGGACATAATGCAGGTGATTGAAACTAATCGGAACTTTGGTACAGTGAAGCTGTTTGGGACTCTTTGTCTGTGCCTAAGCCTTTGCGAAAGACTGGATGTTCTGCTAAGACGGATGAATGTTTTAGTGGATGTTTCATGCATTGGAACTTCGGTCGGCACATCTATGCTGACAAGGTGGTTATCTGCAGGCCCGGGAAAGACAATGTTGTTTATTTCATTACCACCGTGGATAAAACGGGAAAACCACTGACATTGCCAGATCCCCGGTTTTATTGGTAATTCTGGACAAAAGAACTTTGCAAGTAGTTAGCTAGTTAGTGTCAGTGTAAAGAAATCTGCATGGTCAAGATTTACATATTCTGCTCAGTGTTTTAAATCCAAGGACTTCTTTTTGCTAGCCGGATTTATTTTTTTTTCTTTATTTGAAGAGATCATAGTGCAGGGATGGACTCCTTAAGTTTATTCCGTTATGGATAAAAGGAAGAGAGGCTCATTTTCTCTAAAAATGAGGCTTTGCTCCTAATATTGTACAGAATATATATATGTGTGTGTTTAATAAGTTTTCCTTTTCAGGAATTATAGGATCTCCTATCAAGCTGGGAGGCTTTTCAGCTAAGATAGATAGTGAGGTTATGCACAATCGTAGGATGGTTTTGTTTGCAGATGTAAACATAATGTTTTATAGATGTAAGTCTTCTAGTATCTTTCCACTGTTTTTCCTCTCTCTTTGTCTATCAAAGTTATAAGAAACTCAAATACTTACTCCCAGGCTTGGGAGTTATCGTTACTGTTTTTGGACAGACGTTGGGGACAACGTCTACTGTAGTGGGGGGAGTATGTAGCACTGGTAGATTTGTGATCTACCATATATTAGGTAAATTTATTAACTTGTTTGTTAAATAGGTTAAGTTTGCCTCTGTTCCTGCTTGGCTGACGTTGTATGTGTTTCTAGACTGAGCGGGGGGTGTCGCTGTTATCACTGGTCAGTGTTGGAAAGGCAACGTGTCGAAGCGTATGGATGCTCTTCTGTCCCGGAGACAACTCGGTGGAGGTGGTCCTCCGCGTTGCATGCTGGGCGAGGGTATTTATGGGACAGAAGCCATATTTTGGGGTTCGTTTTACAGCCACCTGCTGGCCCTCCTGGCCGACAGGTATGTGTTAGAAAAGCAATCTCGTGGTCCTCCGTTCCGGAGGCCCACGCCGCTGCAGCGCAGGGGTGGGCCCAGAAGCTTGTCTGGGGCCTACCGCAGCAGCCGAGGAATGGTCCTGAGCTGTCTATCAAAAGGGAGGAAGCTGGACAACCGAGGAGATCCCAGGGGAGGACCCGTCATGGAAGGATCATGCAGCGAGCTGGTCTGGAGAGGGGCCTGGTGACTCGGTTGGAGGACGTATCCTAAAAGTAACTTTACAGCATAGTGTTGCCAGGTTGGCTTAAAGGTTCAAGCACTGTGACTGACGTTCATTGCAGAAAACTCAATACGTCCTGTGGCAGAGGATCGTACCGGTTTATCCCCAAACAAGTCTGTGGCAGAGACTTTTGTTCGTGCTACGTACTGGCTGCTAACAAGTGAGAGAGGCCTATCAAGGCGAGCAAGGAGTGTGTCCCACGAGGGGAGCGCATTCTATTATAATATTCAAATTCTACCAGGACACTTGTCAAGAACCTTATGAGAAGATATTTGAGTTTCTTCTGCAGTTTCCCTTCTGCCTCTTTCCTGCTATTTCTTTATTAAATTGTTCAATAAAGCATTGAAAACGTACTCAAGTGTTGGTGCGTGTATCATCCAGAGGTAAACTCAACGGAACCCCTAGACCCGGAGCCGGTAAAACAGAGGGAAGGAGAGTGAAGGTAACAGGCCCACTTAAACCAGCAGCTCCACCGAGAGTTAGTGCTACAGACAGAAAATGGAGGTGTCAATATTATGGGGTGATGTGGGGTGATGTGAGGAAGTTTAGTAACAACTGCCCAAGTAACAAATATGCCCAAAATAGAGTGAGAAAGTAACCATTTCAGAGCAAGCCTTCTGTGCCCGCAAGTACATTCAGAACTGAATGGGATCAATGTAAGCAGTGCGCATGCACAAACGGCTGTTGCATTTGCTCACATGCGTTTGTTCACTGCACGGCCAAAATCTTAGTAAATGTTAAGCAACGTACATGCAATTGCATGGGTTGAACAGGCGTACCTCAGCTGGTTCACCTTTTTTGTATTTTTTAAGGAGATTTGTACACAGGTCATGTTAGCATGTTATCTTGCCAACATGTGACATGCACCTTGTTAAAATTATGTAATAAGACTCTCGCTCCTCTAGCTCCACCTAAAAAGGCATTTAACCTCCCCCCTCTAATGCATATGATTTCCTTGGGCTAACTTTTGCTTTTAAAGGGGAACGCCACACTCCATTCTCCAATTCTCTTGTCCCCCCCCTCTAATCCCTTGCATTTCCATGGGCTAACTTTTGCTTTTAAAGGGGAACGCCACACTCCACTCCATTCTCAAAAGGCTGTGAGCTGCCTTCACCAATCCAAACCACATCCTTTTTCAGAGCATCTCACTCCCTGCTTCATGGTATTCACAGATGGTGCTGATACAACCTATGTACACCCTGACCTTCTCCCATCTATGTGGCTTCAAACATCACATGCATTTTAAAGGTAATCTTCCAGGTGCTTTTTTCAATCACCTTGGTGATATCTGCAGCTTATACCATCTCGTTTTTTGTTACTTGTACCATCATAGATACATTTTATATATTTCCTACATTATAGAAGTCCCCTCCACTGCGGGGTGTTGGTGTGTGCAGTCCGGTGTTCCTCGTTGAGGTCCCCCTCTCAGCTCCTGGGCCAGGCTCCATGGCTCACCCCTGGCTTTGTTTTGTCGCACGGTCCCAGTTTTGGCTATCATGTGAGTAACCTTTTTGGCATGGCCCATTATGCCCAGTTTCCCCCTTTTTTGCTGATTTTGTTAGACCCATGAAACTATATTGGTTTTTATACATTTTTATAGAATTTAGATGCATCTGGCTCCTGAAGAGTGGATTGAAGTCCATGAAATGCAGCGTCGGGCCCACCTTTGATGCATAAAACACACATTGATCAATTTTCAGATGTTTTTTACTTCACATGACTTTTATCTTGCTTGGGGGATTAAGATGCATAATTGTACCTACCCATGTCCCATGGTTGTATATACATAGATTTACTGTTTATATGCGATTATTTTATGTCTAATGTTTGCAGTGCGTTTTTATGCCATGTTGATCATTGGTCCTTAATAAACATACATATGTTTGCACCTCTGTGAGTGTGATTGGGCTGCATCATGCGCACCTCATTTAAAGTCCCAACCTCCCCCCCTCTATTTCATGATATTAAGGATGGGGGCGCAAACCTTCCCTTGCGTCCCAATTAAAGTCCTTAGTTCGCTTTTCCCCCCATTGCTTGCATTTTTCAGAGCATACAACAGGGCTAGCTAGGAAAAGGGCGAGAAGATCGATCGCCCAACCCCCTCCTGAACCATACAAGGCCACATGCACTCAACATAGCTGGCTGCCTTTGGGACATGTTGGGCTTAGACCAATACCAACCACAATGCACCTGCACCTTGTACCCACTCGTTTAAAGGGGCTTTCCACATTCCGTAAAGCCCCCTGTCTGCAGCCTCCACAACCCTAGGCTAGGGTTGTGTGGGAGAGGCCCTTGTCCCCCTGAATATGGGAACAAGGTGGTTGACTTTTGGGGTGCCCGAGCCCCTCCTGCCCCATGCATCCACCCCCCTTTCATGGGCTGGCTTGCTGTGTGTTTGGCTAGGGGTTTGTAAGTGTGTGAAAGGGGCACAAAATTTAAGCCTTAACAGACCCAAATGGCCTTGTATATATTGTGGGGGGCAGGCTAGTATTTGTTTTGGGTTAAAATCTAGCAAATTTGTAAGTTTTCTCTAAAGCCGTACACCTTTGAAGCAGCATTTTGGATACATGCTACAGATGCATCACTTTACCGGCAGAGTAAGTCCCCCCCCCCCCCCCCCAAGTTACTAGCTTTTAAGCAATCTTGCATTTTTTAAGGGCACTTCTTGTTTCATTTTTGGGGATGTCCAAATTGGTGACATTGATATATATCCCTTAGGGTGAGACCTGGGCCCCATACCCATTTTAAGGCCAATAACTAGAAGATAAGCCAGCCAAGTGGGGACTGGCAAAATTAACAAATCAGTTCCCAGAGACTGCAATGGTATTTGTTGTATAACTTTTGCCCATGTTAGGCTCTTTGTTTGCCCCCTGCACCAGGGGGTGTTTGTTCCATCTGTAATTTTGTAGCATGCTGGATGATGTGCTTAACCGGTTCAATACAGGGCATTTTCACCCCCTTCCTTCCCAGACCAATTTTTAGTTTTCAGCGCTGTCGCACTTTAAACGACAATTGCGTCGTGCGACATTGTACCCAAACAAAATTGACGTCCTTTTTTCCTCACAAATAGAGCTTTATTTTGGTGGTATTTGATCACCTCTGCGTTTTTTTTTTTTTTGCGCTATAAACAAAAGAAAAGCGACAATTTTGAAAAAAACACAATATTTTATACTTTTTGCTATAATAAATATCCCAATTTAAAAAAAACAAACACATTTTTTCCTCAGTTTAGGCTGATACGTATTCTTCTACATATGTTTGGTAAAAAAAATCTCAATAAGCGTATATTGATTGGTTTGCGCAAAAGTTATAGCATCTACAAAATACGGGATAGATTTATGGCATTTTTTAAAGAATTGTATTTATTTATTTTTTTTTACTAGTAATGGCAGCTATCTGCGATTTTTTTTCATGACTGCGACATTATGGCGGACACATCGGACACTTTTGACACATTTTTGGGACCATTCACATTTATACAGCGATCAATGCTATAAAATTGCATTGATTACTGTGTAAATGTGACAGGCAGGGAAAGGGTTAACCACTAGGGGGACACAAGGGGTTAATTATGTTTCCTAGGGAATGATTCTAACTGTAGGGGGCGGGAACATACAAGGGGAGGAGACCGATCAGTGTTCCGCTGTACTGGGAACACAGATCGGTCTCCTCTCAACTGACAGGACGTGGATCTGTGTGTTTACACACACAGATCCACGGTCCTGCCCAGTTAACGGGCAATCGCGGGTGCCTGGTGGACATCGGGCACATGCACCGGTCCCGAGCAACGCGGCGGGCGCGCGGGCGCCCCCGGCGGCACGCGCGCGCCCCCGAGACGGCCCGGGAAGCCCAGGACGTCATATGACGGCCACCCAGGATGGGAGATCCCATCTCAGGCCGTCATATGACTATACGTGGGTAATGAAGTGGTTAATTTTGGACAGGGGGGTTGCTTATTTTGTGCTTGCTGCATTTGGTTGGTTTTGGGCATGCTCAGGGACTTTGGGTTTTTTTTTGTGTGTGAACAGCACTTGGATTTTTCTGGGCATGCTCAGAGAGTGGGTTTTTGGGTGTCTAGAAAGTACATTTGGGTGTTTTTATAGAGTTTGTAACACATGTATTTTCTCTTTGTATTTTGTTTGTTATGTCTTTGTAAAACAGATGTGTTTTAGAGCAAGTATTTTTTATTTATTTGTTTTTTTTTTAGTGGGGATATTTTTCACTGAAATATTTTTGATGTTGTCAATCTGTGTTGTTTGTAGGTTGTTAGTTTTACTTTGATGTAATTGTCTGTGCCGCCTTAATTTGCAAAATCTTCCTCAAGCTGTTTTGACTAATACATGTTTAAAACCTGAAAAGACTGTCCATTTGTGGGCGCAGTCCTTTTAACTCCTGTTAATTTCCTCTGCAAAATGGTCAGACCTCAAAACCATATTCTGTTAGTTTCTCAAATTACCTTCCATGTTTTTTTGCTTTCCTTGCTCTTTTCCAAGTCCTGTTTTGTTCACCAATAAAATTTGTAGTGCAAAGTGGATTTGCCTTTAGTAAATAAACCCCAAAGTCCAAGACACCTAATAATTTGAAGTGTACACAGCAAAATATTAGAGTGCAATTTACCTAATGGGGATGTAGATTGACCTGTGTGTCCCCAAGGAAAGACATTTTACCCTCACTTCCTGTTTGGCTATGTGACAGGAATGAATACATTTTAACCACATCAATACTGGGCACTTTCACCCCCTTCCTTCCCAGACCAATTTTCAGCTTTCAGTGCTCTCGCACTTTCAATGACAATTGTGCGGTCATGCAATGCTGTACCCAAATGAATTTTTAATCATTTTGTTCACACAAATAGAGCTTTCTTTTGGTGGTATTTATTCATGACTCAGTTTTTTATTTTTTGCGATATAAGCGAAAAAAGAGCGGAAATTTGGAAAAAGAAACAATATTTTCTTCTTTCTATTTTAAAAGAAATCCAATAAAATTTAATTTTGTCATAAATTTAAGCCAAAATGTATTCTGCTACATGTTTTTGGTAAAAAAAAATCCCGTTAAGTGTATAATAATTGGTTCTTGTGATCACGGACAGATGTACTCAAATGACCATGTACAGATGTGCGCAGGTGATCACGGACATATGTGTGCAGATAATCATTGAGACATGTGATTTTACTGTTACATATATGAGGGACATGTGTTTTGGGGACGTGTTTTGGGGACATGTGTGTTAACTTTGTGTGTTTACACTCTGGGGACACTAGACTGGTGATCAGTGAGTAAAAAGCTGTAAAAAACAGCTCATATTCACTGATCACCAGCCGGCTGCAGCGATCCGCTCTCCTCTCCTCACTGACAACTTCTGTGTGAGGAGAGGAGAGCCGATTGCCTAGCAACTGGCTTTGTATTTACATCACATGACGGCTGTGATTGGACGCGGCCGTCATGTGATCAGGAGGGCCAATCACAGAGCCCTCCTGCCGATCGGAGATGTACCATGCCTGGGTGACACGAGCGAATTGGGATTGTGCCACTGCGCGGGTACGCGCGCACGCAATCCCGCTCCTTCTGAGGGACGTTCCTGAACATCCACTCAGAAGGAGAGAGCGCCCACCCGGCCATTTATGTACAGTGGCCGGGTGGGAAGTAGTTAAGGAGAAACTGGCAAAATTTGGGAGGTGTCTTCACCCTATCAGGGGTGCAGACATCCCCAAAAACTGACAAGACTTCTAATCCCTCTGCATTCTATCCCCAAGCAAAAATAAGAAAGGATTTAATTTAGTTTAACTTTGCAAAGACACAATCCTAAGTTCAACTGTGATGCATACAATGGCCCATTTAGACCTTGTTTAATAGAAAACATCAGTTGCCTTTCACTATAAACATTTGTTAGTCCAGTCTTGGAAATCTGCTTTACTATTAATTTCCATAAAAATTGGGTTCCTGCAGCTAGATGCGCGACCGCTGTGTATGTGAGATGCGCAACTGCTGTGTGCACGGAGGTATGTACCCGTGGCGCATATCTGGTACCCTGAAACGGTGGCCAGCACACAGGAATGACATCACACCCCTCCAGGAAGTTGCTTGTACTGCTGCTAATTTCTTCCCACCACCATCATAGTTGCCAACTGTCCCGGATTCCCTGGGACATTCCCCGGATTTAGACTCCATTCCTGAATTTGTGGTGTCCTGGTAAATGTCCCGAGAAATCCGGTTCTTCACGGATTAATTTTCGCCGCCGCTAGAGGTCCGAGGCCTGCAGAGACATTGTCTCCCGCTGGCCGCCATTTTAAAGAAGATCAGGAAGACGGCTGGGAGGGCTAGACGGAGCTCCTGTGTTGCCGCCCACCCTCCGCCCCGCTCCACCTCACTCCGCCTACCCCCCGCCCCGCTGCCAGTCTGTTATGGAAAGGGGCGGGGGTTCTAGCCATGCGGCCGGCGGACACTGTCTACTACACTAGGACACCTCTGAGGTAGGGGGGGTGCACCGCTGTGGAAATCTGATGTAAGGGGGCTCCACTGGGGACACCTGATGTGAGGGGTGCTCGACTGGGGACACCTGATGTGAGGGGGGCTCGACTGGGGACTCCTGATGTGAGGGGGGCTCCACTGGGGACACCTAATGTGAGGGGGGCTCCACTGGGGACACCTAATGTGAGGGGGGGCTCCACTGGGCACACCTGATGTGAGGGGGGCTCTGCCGGGGACACCTGATGTGAGGGGGGCTCTGCCGGGGACACCTGATGTGAGGGGGCTCCGCTGGGGACTCCTGATGTGAGGGGGGCTCCACTGGGGACACCTAATGTGAGGGGGGGCTCCACTGGAGACACTTGATGTGAGGGGGGCTCCACTGGGGACACCTGATGTGAGGGGGGCTCCACTGGGGACACCTGATGTGAGGGGGGGTTCCACCGGGGACACCTGATGTGAGGGGGGCTCCACTGGGGACACCTGATGTGAGGGGGGCTCCACTGGGGACTCCTGGTGTGAGGGGGGGCTCCGCCGGGGACTCCTGGTGTGAGGGGGGCTCCGCCGGGGACTCCTGATGTGAGGGGGGCTCCGCTGGGGACTCCTGGTGTGAGGGGGGGCTCCGCTGGGGACTCCTAGTGTGAGGGGGGCTCCACTGGGGACTCCTGGTGTGAGGGGGGCTCTGCTGGGGACATCTGATGTAAGGGGGCTCCGCTGGGGACATCTGATGTAAGGGGGCTCCGCTGGGGGCACCTGATGCAAGGACGGACTCTGCTGGGACACCTGATGCAAGGACTGACTCTGCTGGGACACCTGATGCAAGGACAGACTCTGCTGGGACACCTGATGCAAGGAAGGGCTCTGCTGGGACACCTGATGCAAGGACAGGCTCTGCTGGGACACCTGATGCAAGGACGGACGGCTGGTGGCAGGCGACGTGGCTAGTGACGCGCTCAGGGATCCCACTGATTCTGCATTATGGTGAGTTGAATAATTTCATTTTATATTACAATGTAATAATAGAAATAATGCACTTCAATCATCCTGACACCATAACAACCATGGTGCCGGGATGATTAAAGTGCTAACACCAGGTGCTTGGAGTATCTTTATCTGCTGATTGTTAAACTTTCTAGAATACACATATTTTTATTGTGTAGGATCTGGGGCTGCTATCCCGTCATTTCCCTCTCCCCCTTTCCCCCTCTCCCCCTCTCCCCCTCTCCCCCTTTCCCCCCTCCCCCTTTCCCCCTCTCCCCCTTTCCCTCACGATCCCTCATTCATCTCAGACTCTAACCACACCCTATTGAGCCACGCCCATTTAAGCCATGCCCACTATTTCGCGCAAACAACGCCCATTTTTTGTCGCACTTTTTCCTAAACCACGCCTACAAACGAATGCCCCGCCCCCTAATTATTGTACGGCTCCGCCTACAGCCACAAAAGTGTCCCAAATTTTTTTTTTTTTTACAATGTTGGCAACTATGCACCATACCCTGCTTACTGTTCTCTGAGGAAGAGATGATCCTTATTTGCAAATTAAGATCATTTTTAATTTATTTTTACATGGGATGGTGTTTGTGTGGGTCATGTGTGTATGTCTAAATGATTTGGCCTCAAAACACACACCTACTTCCTGTGTACAGATTCACTTCCGGGCCAATGTATATTGCTTTCTGCTTCAGTGCGTGTGTGTATATATAGATATATATAGGTTCTTGTGTCCACCAGTAGAGAGAAGTTGGGTAGATGTCACACTCCCAATTCTAGAGACATAATAATGGTCTAGCACAGGGGTCTTCAAACTACGGCCCTCCAGTTGTTCAGGAACTACAATTCCCATCATGCCTAGTCATGCCTGTGATTGTCAGAGTTTTACAATGCCTCATGGGATGTGTAGAGCCGGCTGGAGAACCGTAGTTTGAAGATTCCTGATCACTCTAGCATGTCTTGAAAAAAGGTGTTTTTTCATGTGCCTTGTATAATGCCCAAGAAATATTGTTTGGAAAATACAAGTGGATTATGGCACATCTACATTCCAAATTTGGCGCTTAAGATGGTCATGCACTATGCAATCTGATTGGCCAATCTCTGTACAACTCGATATTTAGGCAAAATAGGTAATAGGAAGACGCACTTGAACAATTAATTCAAATTATAGGAAATCAAACAGGCTCTTGCACTAAATCTAATTTATTTAAGATCTAACTGATTGCAGTGTATGGTCACCTTTAAAGATCATGAGCTGAAAATATTAATTTATTGGGTTTAGAAACACTTCTCTGTTCTTTGTAATGTATTGAAAGATTTGGGTAAAAAAAGAAAAAAAACACATTTCAGAGATATATTAGAAGTGATAGGAATGAGATTAGCATGAAAAGGGTTAATTACGTAAGTACATCTACTAATTACAAGATACATCCAATGAAATGAAATTAACCAATTTTATTGGGCGTGCGCTATTTTCAATGAGAAAACCGCAGTTACCCTAGCGCCAGTTGCAGTTTATATATGCAGGTATTTAGTAATGTGCGCTGGTTCGCACGTTCAATTATTGACTTTTCTGGTGCACCAATTAATGTATGAACTGGTGCAGTGCCTTCTTCTTAGTAAATCACCCCCATTGCACCTTAAAATTCCAGAAAAAGTTGAGAGATCCATTACTATGGATCATAACATTATTAGGTTTACTACAGGTTTTAACAATAATTATAAATTCATCACCAAGATTATTCAAAACACTAGTATATTTTACAACTTGACCCCAAATTGCAGCCCCACAAATTACCTTTAGAAAAGCCTGCACTCTGAAAAACATTATTGCATCTAGTATACTTAAAATTCAAGGAGCTGATAGGTTGATAGATATTCCGTCCTAATTCGATCATAGGACGAGCATATTTTAGTGTAAGAAGCGTGGGTGCTTCACTTGCCAATTTATGCATGATGGCCAGTACTCTTTTGCTGATAGAGGTCTTGGCAATCTAGCAGTTTCTGGAAAAGTCTTGTATAGCCAATGAAAGGTTCTCCCCTTTATGCAAAAGGAAGACTTTTTGAGCTACAAGTTGGAAATAATGTCACCTAATGGTCTAAAGGCAGATTTATTAATACACGATGTGATATAAGTAGGTCTGGTTTGGTATTCTGTCTTCTCCAGTCATTTTTCTTTTTTTCTTCTTTCTTTATGGTATTTATTATAGTTACATTTATTTTATTGAAGAATAGGCTAGGGCCCCACCTCTGTATCTGTAATTATTTTTTTTTTTCATATACATGTTGGACTGTTATCCAACAATTGACATTGCTTCAAGAGTGTTTATGTATATACATATATTTTATTTATTCATTTTTATAGATTTCTTCAGGTAACAATGTACCACATTTATATGGTTAAAGTGTTACTAAACCCAGGACCCTGCATTCACTATATATGGTCTCTCACAGTACACAGTACATGGAAATGCAATTATTTTAGTAAATAAAAACTGCTAAATACCCTATCTCATCAGCAGTATATAGCAGCCTTGTGACTTCTATCAGTGTCCGGTAGAGCACTGGTTAAAGCTTATAGGAGGAGTTTTTATTCCCCTCTTGGCCCTGTGCTGATCACATGCACCCTCCCCCCCAAAAAAAAACTCTTTAGCAATACACCCCAAACTGAGCATGTGCAGAGTGCCTCCTAGGGCTCTGTGCTATCAGCAGATGGATTGGGAACAGTAAAAGAAGGGGAGGATCAGAGAAGACAGGATCAAACAGCCTTTTTACACCATGCAGAGGATTACCACCTTAGGTTCCACGGTGAGTGTAACAAGTAAGCTTTACTGCATATAAAGACTGATTTTATTGTTTGGGTTTAGCAATACTTTAAGGTCTGATTTTCAGTTAGATATAAGGTTTTTGGTTTTGGTTTTCTTATTAATTTTCGTTTTGATTAAGTTTAATCTCTGGTTGGTCCTAATAAGCTGGTATTCACATTGTAGTTTGTGGTTGTAGGTAATATATTTAAGTTCATTTAATTTAGGTATTAAATGTACACTATTTATATGTATGCCACTGGGTATTACTGTTGGGTGAACGGTTCAGCCCAAGCATGAGTTTGGGCCAAACATTGCCTGTTCACCCCATTCTGGGGAACTTCCAAATTTGCAGCACATTCTGCGGGCGTTCGCCCCGCCGAACGCCGTGCAATGCACTGCACGCTGTACAGTGTATTCTGATTGGGCAAAGCTTTGCCGGGGCTGGCTTGAGCACAGCTGTGATCAAGGCTAGAGTTGCCAAAACATGTTAGCCGTTTGCTTTTACTGAATAATATTTCAATAAATTCCAGAAGGTATTCCAGAGTGGCCGGCTCTCCATTTGTTGGAGTTTTTTTAATCAATATATTTAGGTGCCCTTCCAATTGCTTATGGTTCTTTATGGACATGTTTTTATTTTTCCACTTCCCAAGGTGGTTTACCTATAGCAGCTGGAACTGGGAGCAATATTTTGCACAATAATGTGCAAAAGTAGTACTACTACTATCATACATAGTGCCAGACATTTATTTATTTATTGCTGAACTTTAAATGTTGAATTTTCTATTTCTTTCTGTCTCATTGACAACAGTCACCGGGATAGATAGAAAGTGTGAATCTGCCCTGCGGGGACACAGACAGCATTAGAAACTTCACATCCTTCCCCACTCTATCCAAAACTAAAAAAGTCTTGCCTTTGTATACATTTTAATGTTGTCAAGGATTACCTTTCCATGCAAATCAACAATGCATAAAGGCATACTGTAGTTGCAGCTTTTTTTAACACAACATAAAGGTCTCGTACACACAGGCATTTGAACTATGCGCAAAATATGCATATAGTTCACCTGGATTGGTTGGGGATGTTTTTTTTTTCAGCAAAGTTGCAATTTCCCTTTAAAAAATAAGATCACCTTTCAGCAGTGGTGGCCCATCCATAAGGAGTGCAGGAGCGACGCCCCCTCATCCAATGCGCCCAGCCCCTAATCTACATACAGGGTTCCAGACACATGGATTTCTATTTTTTTTTTTTAAGCACGTGATTAGAGCCTGAGGCTCTAATTGGCTTAAAAAAAGAGTGGGCTCTGAGCGCAGAGCACTGCGCCCTGAGCCCAACCAGTTCTGTAACAATAGCAAATGAATATTCACTATTGTCTTCCTGATTCTCCTCGGTCAATGAGAAAATGGGACTCTTAGAACTCTCGGCCAATCGGGTCTCAGAACACACTTCCTGTTAAGTCGGGAGGAAGCTATGACTCCAGAGCGAGGAGTAGCTTGAGCGAGGAGCAGCAGCCCTACCCCGGATCCTCGTCATCTGACTCCTAAGGTAAGAAGGCCTCTGATCACCGCCTTCCCATCCGTCTCCCACGGGGTGGTGGATAACCGCCTTCCCATCCGTCTCCCACGGGGTGGTGGATAACCGCCTTCCCATCCGTCTATCATGGGGGGGGGGATCTCTGGTGTTGGTTTGCTGCCCCCCCCCTCAAATATTGAGCACCAGCCACCACTGCCTTTCAGAGCATCTTACACATTATACCCATATTTCCAGTGCAATGTATAACATGCTCCACGCCTTATCCCCGCACCCTCAATACCCCTCTGCCTGTGACAAAAGGTAGGGGCTAAAAGCTTCAGGGTTTGTCTGCAGGAACCTGGCATTGCACCCCTGATCACGGGTGGAGTGCTTTGCAGGCTCTCGAGGGAAAAAATAAAAATGCACATTTATTCCTGCAAAAAAAAGTGCATTTATTATTTTTTTTTCCAAAGGGTGAACTTAGCCTTTAAGGGCTTACACAAATTGAACATGCTTTAAAATATATGCACTACAGCAGATTACCACATGAGCATTTATGTTCATTATTAACAACATTTAGAAGACATCATGCATGTTGGCTTGACTTACAGGAAATAGAGTAATGGAAAAAATTCTACACGCACTCTCAAACACACTTAAAGGGGTTGTAAAGGTAAATTTATTTTTTTTTTAAAATAACAAACATGTTATTCTTACCTTCACTGTGCAGCTCATTCTGCACAGAGTGGCCCCGAACCTGCTCTTCTGGGGTCCCTCGGCGGCTGTCTCAGCTCCTCCCCGCAATAACTAACCACCTTAATGCGAGCTCTCTTGCATGGCTATAGCCGCTCGCTGTATCACTCGGCCCCGCCCCCGGCGCGCCGCGTCATTGGCTGTGATTGACAGCAGCGCGAGCCAATGGCTGCGCTGCTTTCAATCCATCCACTATAGCCAATCAGCGACCAGGCTGATCGACTGAATGGAGGTCGGGAGCGAGCGGCCGAGTTTCAAGGTGTCAGGTAAGTAAAACGGGGGGGCTGGGGGCGGCGGTATTTTCAAAAGTTTTTTCACCTTAATGCATAGAATGCATTAAGGTGAAAAAATTCATACCTTTACAACCCCTTTAATCTAGACCAGTAAAAAGATACTGAATTAAAATGGGTGGTTGCATGTTATAATAGACAATCCTGGAAAACCAGTCAAAAAAGCAAACAGAAGGAGTGTCATAAAAAAACGTTTTCTATTCAATTATTTATTATGTTTTTTGCATACAGAAAGAATAACCAAACTCAGTAAACGTTGACAGATGACTCTTTGTTATTCTATATGCTAGAAATGTACTGCTCCATGTATGCATATTATCTGGTTATTACTCTCTTCAGACATCAGTGTCAGTTCATGAAATTCCCATATGGGAAAATGGATTTGAGTATTTGCGGCTATGAAGCTCACAAGGCGGAACTCCGCACTGCACACTTGGAAGCAGGATACCTCTCCTCTCTGGCGCTTGCCCCATGTGTTTAGACATGATCTGTTGATCGGTTTCCTAGCATAGGCAAAGGATTAACAGACAGCTGCTGTCCTGAGAGAGTTGATGACAGATAGACATTATTCTATACTTACTGACAGTGAGAATGCGTCGGCCAAAGTTATAGCCTTTACTATGTCCCTAAGAGGCTTACTACAGAAGACCAACAGTGGGCTCTTCTTTTTAAAAGGAAACATATTCTCCAGGTCTACGTAAAAATAGGATCCATGCATTCATAACTAAAGGTCACACCCAGTTAAAAAAGATTCTACTCAATTTTGAAAGGACCTGTGATCTGTTTTCAATATTTACATTTTAAAGCAACACTACCAAAAAAATCCCACAGTCCAGTTTCCTATAATCTCTGGTGGCCTGTGTAACCTATCTTCTCTATGTTGGAGTGCTACAGCCACTGTCAGACTCTGTCCCCCTTCCCTACATGCACACTGTAATCCCATCCTCAGACCCACATATCATAATTTTGTTCTGTAGTGACGACAGGGTCAATGGAAGGAACAACAACATGCCAAAAGAGAAAAAGGTATCTGACACTCTTAGAAGTGTCAAATGCAGAGGAGAAGATAAGAGACATGGATAGCAAGGAAGGTAAAATATTGCTTCTACAGTTAATCGCTTTGGGGAATTTTGTGGGATGACAACAGAGTGGACTTAGAGCACTGCTTAAAGTGATTGTAAAGGATTGTTTTTTTTTTTTTTTTAAATACCAAACATGTCATACTTACCTCCACTGTGCAGCTTGTTTTGCACAAAGTGGCTCGAACATCCTCTTCTGGGGTCCCCCGGCGGCTCTTGTGGCTCCCCCCACATCAGACAACCCCCTAGGAGGTGCACTCCCGAGAGGGTTACCTTGCAGGCGAGCTCCCAAGTCCAGCATTTGAGTCCACAGACATGAATGCCAGACTTGGCCCCACCCCCCGGTGCCCACTCAGGTCAGTAAAACGGGGGCTGGGGGGCCGGTGACTGCCAGGTGTTTTTTCACCTTAATGCATAGGATGCATTAAGATGAAAAAACACAAGGGTTTACACCCTCTTTAAGTGCAAACATGTCTTTGTTAATGAGGTCTTGGCTTCAGATTAAGCGCCACCTCAGAACTGGGGCCCACTG
The DNA here is from genome assembly GCF_042186555.1 of Aquarana catesbeiana. Classification (NCBI taxonomy): domain Eukaryota; kingdom Metazoa; phylum Chordata; class Amphibia; order Anura; family Ranidae; genus Aquarana; species Aquarana catesbeiana. The sequence continues at coordinate 114,197,479 of NC_133336.1, forward strand.
ACCTACACTTAAGCTCCAATCACATCTAAAAACATTGCCTTGAAATGCGTTGTCATGGAGACTTTGTAAAGCTTCTCTCCATCCAGAAGTGCGTGTGTGCAGAGACGCCTGACTTCAGTTCTGGTTAACCACTTAAGCCCCAGACCATTTGGCTGCCCAAAGACCAGAGCACTTTTTGCGATTCGGCACTGCGTCACTTTAACTGACAATTGCGAGGTCGTGCGACGTAGCTCCAAAACAAAATCGACGTCCTTTTTTTGACCCAGCGCACAGCTTAGTTGGTTCAGGGCAGCTCTTCCATCCTCACCTCCCAGTGGTTTGTCCTACTTGCTTCCCCCCTTGAATGGCTGCAAGCTGGGGCATGGCATAGCTTACCACCACATCGTGGCAGCACTGGGAGAACTTCTGGAGTTGGTATTCTTGTTATTCTCCATTGTAAGTGGATTACTTCATTTATTAATGTAGCAATTTGGACTACAATTATAAAGTACAGTGTTCCCCCGGTATTTCTATGCATCTCATGTCCCTCTAGTGCCCAGTGTTATCAACTGACATCATGATTGTGAGTCAAGCTAAAGGTATTGTGGGATGAGTAGTTCCACAGATTGATAATTGCTTCGCATGACCCTGTACCTGGACCACATATCACAGGGATCTTTGCTACCATTGAAGAGATTGCTGGGAGGAACTACATAGGAAGCCAAAGCCCTGCCCTGCGCTCTCTTCCTCCTGGGCCTGACACGAGACGGTCCTCTCTGTGCATGGGAGAGAGAGGGCGTGGCCTACCATGCAGTGTACAACATTCCAATCTGGATGAGAGGGGCCTAGCACTGCTTGCTGTTCTTCGGACATCCATCCAGCACCACTTCAGTCGCCTACCAACCTGAAGGGTCTGGTATAGATTTTGAGGGGGACCCCACGCCATTTTTTTTTTTTTTAATTTTGGCCGGAATTCCCCTTAATATCCATACCAGACCTGAAGGGCCTGGTATGGAATTTAGGGGGACCCCCACGTAATTTTTTTTTTTTAATTTTGGTTCGGGGTTCCCCTGTGGGGAATTCCCATGACGTTTTTATCAATTAACTTTTATGTGTATTGTCGGACCGGCAATTCATTAATAGCCGCGAGTAGTTTAAATGACTTTTTTTCCATTGAAATGTCATTTTGCTGTCAGACTGTTTTAAACACGGGAAACATGTGCCCTACAGGCATACTATAGACACCCCCCAGGTACAAAATTTAAAGGGATATTACACTTTTATTGTTTCACTTTAAGCATTATTAAAATCACTGCTCCCGAAAAACATTGATCCATGTCCCCTGGGGCAGGACCCAGGTCCCCAAATGCTTTTTATGACAATACCATGAATATAAGCCTTTAAAATTAGCACTTTTGATTTCTCCCATAGACTTTTAAAGGGTGTTCCGCGGCATTCGAATTTGCCGTGAACACCCCAAGTTGTTCGCTGTTCGGCGAACTTGCAAACAGCCGATGTTCGAGTCGAACATGAGTTTGACTCGAAACTCGAAGCTCATCCCTAATAGGGACCCAGAAGTGCCCATACGATGGATACATACCCATCATCAAGATAACCTTTGATCCTGCCATGGCAGGAAAACCAGAGACTTTCGATATGCTGGCTGTCGTCTGTCCCTGACCTCGTAGGGCAGGCCAAAATTTCTTATTGATAAGTACCAACACCAACCTTTTGAGGAGATTACTCACTCCTTTGGCCTTGGAGGGCGCTCCAGTAGGGAGGATTCATCCTCAGCTGAGGCAGGCATTCCAGTGAGTATTACAAGAGAATAAGGCACCTGCTGAAGGAGTGGGAAGATTGTGGAAATTGGATACCCATGAGAAGGTGTTGCAGCCTAGGGAAAGGGCCTGTCTAAAAGCCATGGTCAAGCTGTCATGTGACCAGCCGGGCCCTTACGTGGTGGTGGAAGCTGATCCGGCAGAGAAGGAGGCTGGAATAGAATTGGTCCCAGAGATCTACCCACTCGGGCCTTACTGAGAAATGGGGGGCCGAACTCCTGTCAGCGTGAGGAATGTCACCAATCACCCAATCAGCAGCCCTGTATGGTGAACGGGAAAGTGAGTGCTGCCACCCCATTGGCGGGAGATGAGGTAGTTCAGAAGGGAGGTGGAAGAAGAACCACTGTCCACTGCCCAAATCTACCCCCTGGGAAGAGAGGATCAAAGCTCAGATAGCTTTATGGGAGAAAATTTTCTCCAAGAATCGAATTTGACTGACCAAAGATAAGCCTTTTCAAGAAAGGGCCAGGCGAATCCCCTTGTGTGATCTAGAAGATCTTCAAGAGCAGCTTGCTGAATTAAAGAGATCAGGGGTCATTAAGGAGTCCAGGAGCCCCTATGCCTCCCCGATCATGGTAGTGAGGAAGAAAAATGGGTTTCTTCAGCTGTGCATAGACTATCGAACCTTAAACCAAAGAACTATCCCAGATCAGTACACAACACTTCACATAGAAGAATCCCTACAATGCTTATCAGGGGCCAAATGGTTCAGTGTACTGGTTTTAAAGAGTGAGTATTACCAGATCCCCATGCATCCCGATGACCGAAAAAAGACTGCCTTCATCAGCCCTCCAGGGTTTTTCGAGTTTGACCGAATGCCACAGGGATTAACAGGGGCCCCTGCTACTTTCCAGAGATTGATGGAGAACACTGTAGGTGATATGAACTTGTTAGAAGTGCTAGTTTATCTCGATGATATCATTGTATTCGGCAGAACGTTGGAGGAGCATGAAGATTGGTTGGAGAAAGTTTTTCAGTGACTACATGCCGAAGGGTTGAAGCTGTTTTTAAAGAAGTGCCAGTTCTACCAGACCTCGGCCACGTGCAACTGACCCTCAAAAGTTGGAGGCTGTCACTTGAGAACGGAGGTGGAAAGCTACTGTCGGATGCTTTCAGAGTAAGACCATACCAAGCAGGGCAGCCCCAATGGGCTATCTTCAAAGCCAGGGACCCATGGAGTTGGTGTGCATTGATTTCTTGTGTCTGGAACCTGACCTGAGTGGATGAAGTAATGTCCTGGTTGTGACAGATCATTTCACCTGATATGCTCAAGCTTTTCCTACTAGAAATCAACAAGCTAGCACTGTGGCAAAGACTCTAGTGGAGAAGTTATTCGTTCATTACGGGTTGCCTCAGCGTCTGCATTCAGATCAAGGTCAGGACTTTGAGAGCAAGCTGATAATAATTATGTGAAGATTATGTGAACTCTTAAGCATTAAGGAATCCAGGACTACTCCTTACCATCCTCAAGGGGATCCACAAGCTGAGAGTTTCAACCATACCCTGCTGAACATGTTGGAGACTATCCCATTAGAGAAGAAACAGCATTGGGGGGATCATATCACTGCAGTAGTTCATGCTTATAATAGCACCTCAAATGATTCTACTGGATACTCCCCCTACAGGTTAATGTTCAGGAGAGAAGCTTGTCTAACTGTGGATCTGGCTCTTGGAACATCACTAGATTACACCTCCCAAGCCTCTTATAGGGGGTACATTGACAGACTTCAGAAGAATCTAAAAGTGGCTTATGAGAAAGCCAAGGAGGCCTCTACCTTCAGGGAACAAAGTAACAAGAAACACTTTGATTTCTGAGTGAGTGTTCAGGATTTACAACCTGGAGATCAAATGTTGTTGCGCAATCTAGGCGTGCCAGGGAAACATAAGCTGGCTGATCGATGGTGTTCCCAACCCTACAATGTCTGTAAACGACTAAATGGACTCCCTGTGTACCAGATTCAGCCTGAAGGGAAGACTGGCCCTCTCAAGACTTGACAGCGAAACCATTTGCTGTCCATATCAGAGGCTGTTCGAGTACCCTCACCCCCTTGCTTAGAGAGTTATCAGTCCCCGACACTGAGGCCTAGGGCCTGGAAAACTTGCCCACCCACACTCCCTGAAGAGGAGCATGATGATGAAGAATTAAACCTTGATTGGTACCTTTTGCGGAAACCAGTCAATATACCCTTATTGTTTTTTTTTTTTACCAAAAATATGGAGCAGAATACATATTGGCCTTTATTGATGAAGAAATTAGATTTTTTTTATTGGATATGTTTTATAGCAAAAAGTAAAAAATATTGTTTTTTTTCTCAAAATTGACGGTCTTTTGTTGTTGATAGCGCAAAAAATAAAACCGCAGAGGTGATACCGCCAAAAGAAAGCTTTATTTGTGGGGAAAAAAGGACCACCATTTTGTTTGGGTACAACGTCGCATGAACTCGCAATTGTCAGTTAAAGTAACGCAGTGCCGTATCGGAAAAAATGACCTGGTCATTAAGGGGGTAAAACTTTCGGGGGCTGAAGTTGTTAACTGCATTGATTTAATTGACAATTGCGCCGTTGTGCGATGTTGTACCCAAACAAAATGTACGTTCTTTTTTACCCACAAACAGAGCTTTCTTTTGGTGCTATTTGATCACCTCTGCGTTTTTTTTTTTGTTTTTTTTTTGTGGTATAAACAAAAAAAGACCAACAATTTTGATTAAAAAAAAAGATTTTTTTACTTTCTGCTATAATACATATCCAAAAAAAATTATAAAAAAGCTAATGTATTCATCAGTTTAGACCGATATATATTCTTCTACATATGTTTGGTAAAAAAAAATCACAATAGGCGTATATTGATTGGTTTGTGCAAAAGTTATCGCATCTACAAACTATGGGATAGATTTAGGGACTTTTATATTTTTTATTGTTTTTACTGGTAATGGCGGCGATCTGCGATTTTTAGCGGGACTGCGACATTGATTTGACACTTTTCGGGGACCAGTGACATTATTACATTGATTAGTGCTATAAAAAATCACAGATCAATGTAATAATGACACTGGCAGGGAAGGGGTTAACACTAGGGGGGTGATCAAGGGGTTAAGTGTGTTTCCTGGGTGTGTTTTAACTGTAGGGGGGATGGGTTTTTTGGAACATGACAGAGATCACTGTTCCCAATCACTGGGAGCAGTAGATCCCTGTCAGGTCACTAGGCAGAACGGGGAATCGCCCGCTATCCTCCTTGCACGGACTGACGTACAGGTACATCAGTTCGCGCAGGAGATCCAACCTGCCACAGTATATCTGTGTGAGCAGGTCGGCAAGTGGTTAAACTATAACTAAAGGCAGTTTTTTTTTGTTTTAGAGAGGGTGGAGAGGGATTAGCACTTTTGTCAGTTTTTATTGCTGTTTGTTCCCACTTTAGGGAGATTCACCCTCTCTGTTTGTCCTGTTTACCACTATTGTCGAATGTGAAAGTTAAAAAAAATTGCAAATTTTGGGTTGACACCAGAACAAAACAGTAAAAGAGGGGAAATCTTCCAATGGGGGCACTAGTTCTGGTGAACCCTTTAACACCTCAGCATTTCCCCACTTTGAAGGGATTTCCGCTCATATCCTGTTTTGGATATGAAACAGGAAATAAAGGAAATCTCCCCCATAGGACACAGAGGAAAAAAAATGAAAAGGGCTATAACCTTCCTTATTCTATCCAAAATTTAAAAAAAAACACACCTTTAGTTACACTTTAATACCTCTTTAATGAAATGCTAAAAAAAAGGGGGAAAAAAGCAAACAGTGCGATCACCGCTTCGCCACTGTGTCCTCAAATTACACTACGTACCAGCAGCTGTACTGGTGGGAATCAGCCCTAATACAAAGTATGAGACAAATTAACCACTTGACCTCTGGAAGATTTACCCCCATTCATGACCAGGCCATTTTTTGCGATACGCCACTGCGGTTCTTTACCTGAAAATTGTGCGGTCATGCAATGCTGTACCTAAACAAAATGTATGTCTTTTTTTCCCACAAATCTCTTTCTTTTGGTAGTATTTGGTCACCACTGCAGTTTTTATTTTTTGCATAATAAACAAAAAAAACAATATTTTTTACTTTCCGCTATAAAACATATCCAATAAAAAAATTTTAAAAAAATCTGATTTCTTCATCAATATGTATTCTGCTACATATTTTTGGTAAAAAAATCCCAATAAGTGTATATTGGTTGGTTTGCGCAAAAGTTATTGTGTCTACAAACTATGGGATATTTTTATTTTTTACTAGTAATGGTGGCGACTTATAGCAGAACTGCAATATTGTGGTGGACAGTCAGGACACTAACTGACATTTTAGGGACCAGTGACACTAATACAGTGATCAGTGTTAAAAATATGCACAATCACGGTACTAATGACACTGGCTGGGAAGAGGTTAACATCAGGGGCAATCAAAGGGTTAAATGTGTGCTTTACTACTGTGAGGGAGGTGCTTCTACTAGGGGAAGGCATGGATCAGTTCCCCTGATTAGCAGAGACACAGGAGCCATGTTTTCTGAGCTGACAGAACGGCAATCCGCCACGTTTATATAGGCAGACCACCGTTCTGCCTGTGTACCGAAGCATCTGCGAGTGGCAGTGGACATCGAGTCCGCCGTACCCACGAACAGCTCCCGCTGTGTCTAATCCCAGCAGGAGTGGGCCGCTGTCAGCGTGCATGTGCGCCCCAGACCCAGAAGCGCAGGATCACGTATTAGGTACGTGACCCTGCATAGCAGAGCCGCCTTGCCGCTATATATATATATATATATATATATATATATATATATATATATATATATATATATATATATATACACACAGTACATGGTTGGCAAGCGGTTAAGTGAATGGAAAAAGTTTGAAATTAAAATAAAATGATCCCCTTAGCTGTTAATTGTTAGCAAAGAGTACTGGATAGTTGATCTTGAAAACCTTTGATAAATCAGACCTTTCCTTGGGAATTAACCCCACATTGTTTTGCTTTGCTGGCACTCAATTAAAATCACTATCAATTAATTTGTTGAGTTCCTACAGAACCTACTATTATCACACACCAAATTATAATAGTTTTTAAAAAACTAATTTTGTTATAGTAAGTTGGAAAATGTTGGTTAGCACAAATTGTCGTACCTTTTACTGTACTGATTAATTAACATAATTACAGTAACAGTATATTGTAATGCCTTAAACAAGAAGTATCATTGAATCACAATATATTTATTAGTCATCTTTAAATGCAATTTGCAATGTTATGATTCATTCCTGATTAGTGGAAGTTCAAATGTATTAAGTAATTAACTCAAAATATAAAAAGTTCTAAACACTTCTGTAAATGTCTTAATTAACACTGCAGCAGTGACTCAAGTAGAAAAGAAGGTCTTGGTCCCACGCTGAACATCTTCTTGTAGGCATGTTTACAACAAGACCTTTCAGACACATAATTTAAAGAGTTCGATAAAGATGTGCACAATTCCAGCAAATGCTTGGTTTTACCTCAACCTAAGAATTATCTAATGTACAGCAACGTTCAAAGTAATAAAAGTCATGCTAATTTAAATGCCATAAATTCCTAGGCTAAACATTCAGGTGCCTATAAGCAGATTTTAACTCTTTTACGACTGTGTATCACATATATGCAGTGTCCAGGAAGTGGGCTTTAATCCTGGACACTGCATATACAGTCAACCCCCGTGAAGTTGTGGTTCAGTCGTTCGCAGATTTTTTCCCAGCCTAGCATTCCCGCATCAGTCACACTCTATGCAGTATAATGGAACCGTTCTAATAGAAGCGACTCAAGTCGAAAAAGGATCCTGCACTACTTGGCTGAAGTTGCGCTGTACGGGGTGGCTTCAGAGTCGGATGGGAGTTGGGCAACTTTTTACCACATCCAAAATTTGCAGATTTTCACAATTTGCGGGTGCTCAAAGAACGTAACCCCAGCGAATTTTGTGGATCGACTGTACACTATATTACCAAAAGTATTGGGACATCTGCCTTTACACGCACATGAACTAACTTTAATGGCATCCCAGTCTTAATCCGTAGGGTTCAATACTGAATTGGCCCTCCCTTTGCAGCTATAACAGCTTCAACTCTTCTGGGAAGGCTGTCCACAAGATTTAGGAGTGTGTCTATGGGAATGTTTGACCATTCTTCCAGAAGCGCATTTGTGAGGTCAGGCATTAATGTTGGACGAGAAGGCCTGGCTCACAGTCTCCGCTCGAATTCATCCCAAGGGTGTTCTACCAGATTGAAGTCAGGACTTTGAGGTCTTTAAGGTCCATAAAGACATGGATGAGCGAGTTTGGGGTGGAGGAACTTGACAGGCCTGCACAGAGTCTTGACCTCAAACCAATAGAACACCTTTGGGCTTTTCGGCCTCTACAAATTCAGCAGTACCTAAAAATAGAGAGCAACTGAGCATGTGCAGAGCAGGGTGAGACAGTGTATTAATGGATTTTAAACAGTAGAGGCCATTATTTTAATGTTTTACATAGCTATGCCTGCAAAAGAGACCAGCCTGAAGTGATCTAACAGGACCTAATTTTCTGACTAAAAGTTTCACTTTAAGGATGTGGGATGGATATTGCAAACTGTCAGCGCACATGTGTACCTTATGATTGCATTTGTCATGAACCAGGGTTTTTGATTGGATAACTGTAACCAACACATTTGCCTTCTTGCATGCGTTCCTAAATACATTATGAACTGGTCTGTTAGGCTTGGTTCACACCTAAACCAGCCTCGGATCGCACAGCAACGCTGTCCGTCCCTGTTCTCCGTTTCATGGATGAATCAGGGCAGAATCTTTGCCTGAATTCGGCCCTGAAACGGAGCCAAAGGCGCACAGCGTTTCTGTGCAGTGCGCTCGGCAGCCGCAATGGAGATTTGTGAACCGGCAACATAGGGAGCCAGTCACATTCTCCGGCTATGCAAATTAGATGCAGGGAAACCCACATCTAATTCGCATAGGTGTGAACCCGGCCTCAAAGTTGCATTGGTTTTAAAATGTATTGGCATTTGGCAATATCAAAACTAAATGTGTCACACACTGTCAATTAGAACTGAGTCTATGATTTAAAAAATGCAGAGGTTATGTTCAAAAACCACATGACAAACCAATCAGAAAATCTAGAGATATGCGCAGCTAAAATTGTAAGTGGTTATCACTTTCCACCTAGCAGCACAAGGGTAGTTGGTTGGAATCCCAACCACTGCACTACCTGCCTGGAGTTTGCATGTTCTCCTTGTGCTTCTGTTTCCTCCCACACTCCAAAGACATGCTGGTAGCTTAAATGGCTCCTGTCTAAATTGGCCTTAGTATGTGTACTATATGTATATATGAATGAGAGTTAGGGACCTTAGATTGTAAGCTCCTTGAGTGCAGTGACTGATGTGGATGTACAATATAATGATGTAAATTGACAGTGCTATATAAGTACCTTTAATAAATAAATTATTTAATATTTTCCTCCGGTAAAAGTCAACCTTGGTCCTGTCCTCGTTTCACCTACTAAACATGTCTACTGGTCAAAGAGCCTTCCCATCACATAAGTAAGTCAAAAGGAAGGCTTAACGTGGAACGTCATCCTCCAAATCAACATTGATTATTATTAATCCTCATATCTTCATATAGGAAAGTATATTGTAATTACTTGTTTTAAACTTTGTTTTACATTTCTTCAGTTACTTCCTGGTTTTCTGTCTAGAAAAATAATGTCATACATCTTAAGAGTCTTCAGATGGGGAGGAGGAGTTTTCTCAGCTAAGCACACTCCCCTCTTCCCCCATGCATACTTGAGCTACAGAAAGTAAATGCTATATGAATCATTTGCCCTTACTCAGGATGGCCATGGACAGAAATGCTAGGTGGTGTTTTTCAAGTTGATTTCTCAACAAAATAAAGCATGGAGCCAATGGATGGATGGGGGAGTTTGCTTTGAATATTAAACATGAATAAATAGTGTTTTTGGTTTGTGGTGCCCAGATGCAGTGAAGATCCGCTTTAAGTGCTGGGGCGGGGACATGACCAAGCTTGACTTTTACAGGAAAAGTCTTAATTTGCATCTCAGCTGCCTATATCTCTATAGCTCACAAATGCTTATTTTTATAATATGCCCACTGATAAATGCCTGGATTTCTGACAGATTTTTTGTTAAAGGACAACTGTACCTTCATCATATGCTTTCATGTACCTTCATCATATCCCCAAGTGCAGTATGCCTTGCAAAATACTTACCTTCCTACCTGTTACAATGATATTCACTGTGTGGCTCTGCCTGGCATTCTAGAGCCTTTCCTCCTTACCAAGCACGAGCACCACTGCCCTATCTATCCTTTTGTTTGAGCTGTACTTCCCTGGATGGATAGATATTGCCATGAGTATTGCTCGCCCTTAGAAATTAGGGAGGTTATCTCTGGTGCAGAAAGTATGGAACAAAGGAAGACAACTCCAGGGGGTGCCAGGATTTACAGAATACAGCCCAATATGGGGAAATCAAACTTATGTAGAGCTGGCCAAGTTACAGCGCGAGCCCAGATGGAGGGCTCACGGGGTGACCATGCTGTCTCACATATTCAAACATGGCAGATTGATGTCCTTTGCAGAGTTGCAGGCCGCATTCAGTCTTCCAGATAATATGTACTATTCATACTTACAGCTTCGGCATGCGGTTGCTGCGCAGGGAGATGCTGGAGAGTGGGAAGTATCACCCACTCCAGTGTTCCATGCGCTACACTCCTCCAGTACAACAAAAGGGATTATTTCTATGTGTTATCAAATGCTACTTACCAGACACCTACATGCCTATCCTTGTAAGGCAATAGAAGCATGGGAGAAGGACCTGGGTCAGATAACAGGGGATCAATGGGAAGAAGCGTTACAAGCCATACCTAAGTGCTCCCTAAATGTGGCGCAAAAAGTCTCCCAACTGTATATAATACTTAGGGTGCATTATACTCCAGTAAAATTACACAGGATGGGCAGAGTGATGGACCCCTTGTGCTGCCGATGCAGGCAGAACAGTGCAGACCTTATACACCTTTTGTGGCGCTGTCCAAAGCTTCATCGGTATTGGCATGAGGTGGTTAATACACTAAATGGAGTGTTTCAAACAATGATACCAGTTGACCCTTTGTGCTGCCTGCTAGGAGTCCTGGAGGATGCAATCCCAGAGGAACAGACTAGAGTGGCCTGCTCCAGGGCCTTGTTTCAAGCTAGGAAACTTATACTAATGGCCTGGAAGTCTGCAACACCGCCTTCCGTTAAAACCTGGATAACACATATGGGTAAAACCCTTATTATGGAAAACTACATATACCAACACAGGGGCTGCCCGAACAGGTTTGAACGCATATGGTCTAGATGGCTGGACACACCAGGAATTAGCCCGGGAGAACTAGTAATGACTAGGCTTTTACAGTGTTCCTAGATGAAAAGATAAATATACAAGGGATGGATATATACTGTATGTGGGGTGGGAGGGAGATTAGGAGCTATTTCAAACCGAATAGTATGGACTAATGGGCTATGTAACACCAATGAAAGTAATTGAATGATGTGTAAATCATATAAGTATGTTAATTGCATGTGTGGCAATGTGCAATGGAAGATGTATTTACCAAAATGTTCAATAAAAACCTTTTTGATTTAAAAAAAAAAGAAATTAGGGAGCCCATAGCGCACATGTACAGTAATAACAGGACACATTGGATACATTGCCCGAGGAAAGCTGTGGGGGCCCACATAGTGAATATTACTGAAACTAGGAAAGAAAGTGACAACTATTAAACCTCTGAAAAGTATTATTATCAATTTGTATATACACTTATGCCATATTAAGACATTATCATCCTTATTCATAGTCTTTATTTCAATCCTGAAAGTGTGTTAGTACCTAATGACAAGTGCTAAACAGTTGTAAATTCTTATTTTTCCACTGACAGATATTTTTTGAGGAGTGACATTTAAAAAAAAAAATGTTCTTATTTTTTAAAGACAATTCACTAATGTTTTAGAAGTTAGCAGCATTCGAATGTTCAGTAAAACACTGAAATAAGCATTATCAAATCTGTCAGTGTTACTTCTCTAATGCATTATGTGTTAAGGCCTAATGCAAATTTTGTTTGTCAGGTTGGTGTGTAAAGCAAAGGGGGCTTCCAACATACTGGAATGACAGAAGTGCTGAAGACTGTTTATCATTTTATGTAACATTTTTCCTCCCTTTGAAGTAATCAAACATATTTTATTTAATATTCGAAATAAAGGAAATATTTTTTGGTAAAAAATGTTGTGTATAGAAGAGATTGTAAATAAAAAATAGAAGATATTTAGACGAGAAATTCAACATAGTATGTCATTATTGTCCCTAACATTATCTCAATTCCCAAGATATCTAAATTTCTTTGCATAAAATCTCCATGATATAGTCTATAGGACTCCTTTCTCTGCCCTGTAAATAGCTTTGTTGGCTCCTCAGAACTGCAGCAACTTAAAAGTAGCCCCCTGGTCCTAAACTGGGGCTATCATGTAAATTTGTTTTTGGCTGGGCTGTAGGCAGCTCAGACTGATTGTAGAGTTTCTGGTCTTTCCCTAAGCTCAATTAGGTTGTGCATTTCTCACTGTCGCCAGTAGGTGTCACTGGTACCACAGGGCATAGTATGAGATAGTACAACTAGACTGAGCTATGAATATTTATATTTCTTCCAGCCAGTCCAGTAGGAGGTTCATGACCACTGGTGCATTATGGGAGAGCATATATATTTGGGTTGGGCCATGTGCTCGCTCTCTTACCTCAGGCCTCTAGCCTGAGGAGGTGCTTCTGAAGTAAGCTCTGTGTTTAGGCTTGTCTGGGGCCTTCTGGGAGTCTGTAAGTGATCTGCTGCTGGTTTCTGAGACCCCTAACCCTCTCTCCTACTACCTTCCTCCAAATTTAACATTAAAGCTTTGAAAAGAGCAAAAGTGACTGGCCCCAAATTTCTGTTCAAAACTCCTCATTATAGCCATGGACTCAGCCCTGAAGTAAATGCTAGCTTGCTCCCTGCCTCTGGAGATTTCATCTTGCCTCTAGAAGACCCAGGGGCCGCTACAAAAATATCCTCTTTTACAAGTGTTTTATTGGTTTTGTGGTACATTGATAGCAGTTGAGATACCAAGAATTTGGCATACAAGGCATACACGTCATGAAGCATGTACAACATACAACAACAGTCAAGTTGAGGAGAGCAGAGTATAATAGGTGATAAATCAGGACAGGAAATGTGGTAGTGCAATGGGTTGTAGAAAGTCATGTGGGGCAGAATTTGTGGCTGTGGAGAATGGTGGAGTCTATCAAGAATGGAAGGATGTTGTAGGCTTTAGATGCCAATCCATTTGGAAGTGAAAAAAGAGAAAATTGAGGATGGAGAGAAGCCAGAGGCCCTAGAACGGATAAAAATGTATCTTTACATAGATAGAAAGGAGACATAGTTTGAAGGTTGAGCATATGCTATCCACAGATGCTTTTTTAACTATATTAAAGCTTAAGGAGGGTGTCTTTAACACATTTGCAGTAGTCATTTTACTGGCTGCAAAAATGTGTGCTATGAGTATCTGTTGATTTTAGGCATAATTAATATTGGTTTATTGACTAATGCCTCCAGAAACTGAAAGGTTAATCAAGTTATATTGGCAAATTGCCTACAAATTTCATGTTTTTTTTGTGTTCATATACAGATATATATACATTAATATAGGTTTGTTTTTATTATAAAGGGTTGCAATAACTAACCAGTTGTAGAGATCATGATGTCCCTACTTGAGTTCTAGCCATCATAATACTAATGTTATTCCCGAATAGGAGGATTGTCCTCCATTATAGAGGTATATTAGTACTAACAGAATAGCAACAGAGTCACGCTAAATCTTGCAAAATTCTACTGTCAGCTGTGGTCTTCCAGCTCTGTTGCTCTGAGTTCCAGCCAATATACAGGCAGGCTCCATGTACACTGGGCTTAAAAAAACGTCCGTTCTCTCGGGAGTAAAAAATGCTCATATAGAGCATTTTTTGTACAAAGTTTAGGAGAGTTTTATGGGGTTTTTTGCCTCCAAGCTCCAATCAGAAACGCGAACCAGAAGGATATTTTTTTCTGCCTCTAAATGTTAAACTCAAAATATGCCTCTTAACGTCCTAATGTTCATGGACACATAGGATAACATTGAGCTACTTCTACAGGCAGAACACAAAACTCCTGTAGCAGTAACATTTTTTTAAGCCAGTGTGCATGGAGCCTGAGGGATTGTGTTATGTACTCTCCCCCTTTCTCCCCCTCCTCCATTCATAAAATATCTCGCATTTTTACAGAATCCAAGTCATTCAGTGATTGGACAAGGGGTGATTCTGTCATTCACTATAAACCCCTATACTTTTGCATTAAAGTGACCCTGTCACCACACGTTCTGAGTAATGTAATTATAGAAATCTGAGAGACGGTCACTGAAGTACAAGAAACTTCTTGGTAGAGACCATGTGGCACTTAAAGTGGTGTTGCAGCCTGGGGAAAAAAAATTAAACGTCAGCAACTACAAATACAGTAGCTGCTCGCTCTTAATATAAGTACACTTACCTGCCCAGGGTACCTGTCCAACCTGCGATGTCAGCACCCCAGCCAATTTTTGTATCGGCTCTCGGGTGCTGCGGCTGCCATTTGTGTTAAGGGAAACTGGCAGTGAAGCAGTGAAGCCACATTTTTCCAGTGTTTAGAACATTACCACAGCAAAATTAAATTTCTAAAGGAAAATTGTCATTTAAAACTGATCGCGGCTGTAATTAATTGTCAGGTCTCAGCAATACAGAAAAAGCTCATTGAAAAGAAGGGCATGGGTCCCCCCCCCAGTCCATTAACATGCCTTTTGGGTCTGGTATGAATATTAAGGGGATCCCCGAACCAAAATGTAAAAAAAAAAATTGCGTGGGGATCCCCCCAAAATCCATACCAGACCTAAATTTAAGGGGAACCCTGCACCAAAATGTAAAAAAATGGCGTAGGGGTCCCCCCAAAATCCATACCAGACCCTTATCCGAGCACACAACCTAGCAGGCTGCAAGAAAAGAGGGGGGGACGCCCCCCTCTCCTGAACCGTACCAGGCCACGTGCCCTCAACATGGGGAGGGTGCTTTGGGGTCTGACAAGGGCCTCATCCCCACAACCCTTGCCTGGTGGTTGTGGGGGTCTGCGGGCGGGGGCTTTAACAAGGGGACCCCTAGATGGCCCCTGCCAACACCTATAAGTGGCCCTCACAGCCAGGAGCACATGGAAGGGCAAACGGATGAAAGATAATAATAGAACATTCCATAGCTCAACTTACCAACCAGTCTGCCAACTAGGGATGAGCTTCGTGTTTGAGTCGAACCCATGTTCCACTCGAACATCGTCTGTTCGACCGTACATCGAATTGCGAATGATATGGGCCGTTCGCGGCAAATTCGTGTGGCGCGTCACGGCCCATAATTCACTGTGGCATCGTAGTGCATTGCTGGCTGATGATTGGCCAAGCATGCACTATGACCCACATGCTTGGCCAATCACAGCGCCGTCTTAACAGAGAGCCGTAATTGGCCAAAGCCAATTATGGCTTAGGGGATTTAGTACACGCCCCACACTATATAAGGCCGCCTGCATGGCGGCCCTGTGTACTGTGTGTTCCGGCGTTGAGATAGATAGACAGAGAGACAGTGTAATTCGATTTAAGTTAGATAGATTAGGCAGGACAGTCAGTGAGTTAGCTGCACTTACAGTGTATTGTGTATATATATGCATCCCAGGTGTTGTATGTATATATATATATATATATATATATATATATATATATATATATATATATATACACTGTATTCAGTTTAGCTAGATCCGTTCCTGTTATCTTCCTACTGACAGGCAGGCTTGTCTTGTTACAATATTTACAGCTACCTGAAGAAAATTGCTGGTGTTCTTTTGATCCTATTAGTACCACAGTCAGGCAGCTAGACTATTTACAGTGTAGTGCGTCCTCCTCACAGTGTTCAGTTAAAGCTACAAGTTAGTTTAGTGTGACCTCTGCACAGCGTTCAGCTAAAACTACAAGTTAGTGTAGTGCGTCCTCCTCACAGTGTTCAACTAAAGCTACAAGTTAGTTTAGTGCATCCTCCTCACAGTGTTCAGCTAAAACTACAAGTTAGTGTAGTGCGACCTCTGCACAGTGTTCAGCTAAAGCTACAAGTTAGGGTAGTGTGTCCTCCTCACAGTGTTCAGCTAAAGCTACAAGTTAGTGTAGTGCGTCCTCCTCACAGTGTTCAGCTAAAACTACAAGTTAGTGTAGTGCAACCTCTGCACAGTGTTCAGCTAAAGCTATAAGTTAGTGTAGTGCGTCCTCTGAACAGTGTTCAGCTAAAACTACAAGTTAGTGTAGTGTGACCTCTGCAGGCAGCTAAATAAGCTACAAGTTAGTTTTTTGCGAGCTCTGCACAGTGTTCAGCTAAAGCTACCTGTAGAAGGTTGGTGGTGTTTTCCTGATCCTATCACTTACGCAGGCAGCTAAATAAGCTACAAGTTAGTTTTTTGCAAGCTCTGCACAGTGTTCAGCTAAAGCTACCTGTAGAAGGTTGGTGGTGTTTTCCTGATCCTAGCACTACCGCAGGCAGCTAAATAAGCTACAAGTTATTTTTTTGCGAGCTCTGCATAGTGTTCAGCTAAAGCTACCTGTAGAAGGTTGGTGGTGTTTTCCTGATCCTATCACTACCACAAGCAGCTAAATAAGCTACAAGTTATTTTTTTGCAAGCTCTGCACAGTGTTCACCTAAAGCTACCTGTAGAAGGTTGGTGGTGTTTTCCTGATCCTAGCACTACCGCAGGCAGCTAAATAAGCTACAAGTTATTTTTTTGCGAGCTATGCACAGTGTTCAGCTAAAGCTACCTGTAGAAGGTTGGTGGTGTTTTCCTGATCCTATCACTACCACAAGCAGCTAAATAAGCTACAAGTTATTTTTTTGCGTGCTCTGCACAGTGTTGACCTAAAGCTACCTGTAGAAGATTGGTGGTGTTTTCCTGATCCTATCACTACCGCAGGCAGCTAAATAAGCTACAAGTTAGTTTTTTGCGACCTCTACACAGTGTTCACCCCAGCTTAGTGCAGCTACAGGCCATTAGTATGTCTGGAAGGCCAACAAGGAGACACAGACAGTTACAAGCCAATAAAAGAGGGCAAGCAGGCTCTGTGTCTAGAGGCAACAGTGCTGGTCATGGAGACAGTGCATCCTCATCAGCACGTGGCCGTGGGACACGCTTGGCCTTTTTTTCGGCAGCTGGACGTGTTGAGCCGCAACATGTGGAAGACTTGGTCGAGTGGATGACCAAGCCGTCCTCATCCTCCTCATCCTCTCTCACCCATGCTCAGGGTACTTTGTCTGGCAAAGCAGCTGCCAACGTGGCCTCTTCCCTCGGCTCAATGGCATCAGTGACTCCTTCCCTAGCCCCACCATGTCCTCCTGAGGAGTCCCTCGAACTGTTTGACCACAGTGTTGGGTACATGCTCCAGGAGGATGC
This sequence comes from Aquarana catesbeiana, assembly GCF_042186555.1. Classification (NCBI taxonomy): domain Eukaryota; kingdom Metazoa; phylum Chordata; class Amphibia; order Anura; family Ranidae; genus Aquarana; species Aquarana catesbeiana. The sequence goes on from NC_133336.1 coordinate 114,214,883, forward strand.
CCAGCGTTTAGAAGGCTCTGATGATGATACTGAGCTAGATGAAGGCAGTAACGTGAGCACGGACAGAGGGGGGGCCTAAGAAGGACAGCAATCTGGCAGTCATGCTCCCCCTGCTGCAGCATACTGCCAGGTTTGCTCCAGTGATGAGAAGGGAGGGGATGATGAGGTCACTGACTCAACGTGGGTGCCTGATAGGAGAGATGAGGAGGAGGCACATCACCAACAAGGCTGGATGGCCTCCAGGGGCCAGCCTAAGGGCAGCACATTGACTGCATCACACCCCAAAGCTCCGCATGTGCAGGGCGCTGCTGTCGCTGCGCGTTATTCCAAAAGTTCTTTGGTGTGGGCCTTTTTTGAGACAAGTGCATCAGATCGCACTGCTGCTATTTGCAACATATGTCTCAAGCGTATCTCGCGTGGCCAAAACATCTCCCGCTTGGGCACCACATGCTTGACCAGACATATGTTGACCTGCCATGCAGTTCATTGGCAAGCGTATCTAAAAGACCCACACCAAAGAACAAAGAGGACCTCTCCTTGCTCCTCATCAGCTGAGATCTCCAACCCCACTATACCTTCAGTCCTCTCTGAGACCTGCACTGAGAGGAATGAAGGTGTAGAATTAGGTGTGTCACAGCCAAGTACTTGTGGGCAATCTGCTTTCGGTACACTGACGTCAGATTGTACCAGGCAAATTTCCCTGCCCCAGCTGCTGCACCGCCGAAAGAAGTTCGCTCCCAGCCATCCACAAGCCCAGCGGTTGAATGCTAGCTTGGCAAAATTGCTAGCACTTAAACTGCTGCCTTTTCAGTTGGTAGACTCTGCCCCCTTCCGTGAGTTTGTGGAATGTGCGGTTCCTCAGTGGCAGGTACCCAAACTCCACTTTTTCTCACGGAAGGCGATTCCGGCTCTCTACCGGCATGTGGAAGGCAATGTCCATGCCTCGCTGGACAGGGCGGTCAGTGGTAAGGTGCATATTATCGCTGACTCATGGTCCAGCAGACATGGACAGGGACATTACCTAAGTTTCACAGCGCATTGGGTGACTCTGCTGGCATCTGGGAAGGATGCAGGACAAGGTGCAGTAGTGTTGGAGGTTGTTCCTCCACCACGCCTCCAAAATGCCACTACTAATGATTGCTACACACCTCTCTCCTCCACCCCCTCCTCTTCTTCTTCCTCCATGGCCTCTTCCTGTGCTTTGTCTTCGGAACCAGCGGTGCTCTGTAGCCATTCAAGGGGCTACGCAAGTATGCAGGGCAAAAGATGCCATGCGGTGCTTGAGCTGGTGTGCGTGGGGGACAGGAGCCACACTGGGGCAGAGGTTCTGTCAGCTCTGCAGGGGCAGGTTCAGAGGTGGTTGACACCACGCCAACTTAAGGCAGGAATGGTGATTTGCGACAATGGCACCAACCTCCTCTCTGCCCTCCGACAGGGACAAATGACCCATGTGCCCTGTTTGGCTCACGTCCTTAACTTGGTGGTGCAGCGGTTCTTGGGCAGGTACCCGGGCTTACAGGATGTCCTGAGGCAGGCCAGGAAAGTCTGTGTGCATTTCCGCCGGTCATATAATGCCAGTGCTCGGCTGGCAGACCTCCAAAAGGAGTTTAACCTGCCCAAGAACCTCCTAATCTGTGACATGCCCACCAGGTGGAACTCAACGTTGGCCATGCTGCAGCGGCTGTACATGCAGCAGAGGACCATCAATGAGTACCTGTGCGACTATGGCACCAGGACAGGGTCAGGGGAGCTTGTTTTTTTTTCCCCACGCCAGTGGGCCATGATCAGGGATGCATGCACTGTCCTGTCACCATTTGAGGAGGCCATGAGGATGGTGAGCAGTGACAGTGCATGCATCAGTGACACTGTCCCCCTTGTCCACCTGTTGGAGCACACGCTGCGTGGAATAATGGACAGGGCACTTGGGGCAGAACAGAGGCAGGAAGAAGAGGACTTCCTTAGCTCTCAAGGCCCCCTTTATCCAGACAGTGTTCCTGCATGCCCGCCGATCACACAAGAAGAGGACGAGGAGGAGGAGGAGGATTGTGTCAGTATGGAGGTGGAGCCTGGCACTCAGCATCAGCAGCAGTCTTTAAGGGATCAGTCCCAAGAAACACATGGACTTGTACGTGGCTGGGAGGAGGTGGCTGCGGACCATGTCGTCCTTAGTGACCCAGAGGACTCCGGACCGAATGCCTCAGCAAACCTACGCTGCATGGCCTCCCTGATCCTGCAAAGCCTACATAAGGATCCTCGTATTCATGGTATCAAGGAGGACCAATACTGGCTGGCAACCCTCCTTGATCCACATTACAAGGGTAAGGTTGCGGACCTTATCTTGCCGTCGCAGAGGGAGCAGAGGATAAAACATCTTCGGGAGGCCTTGCAGAAAAGTCTGTGCAACGCGTTCCCAGAGACTGGGAGCTAACAAACTCCTGTTTCTGGACAACGTGTTGCTGAGGCTTTGGTCAGTCAAAGAAGGAGTGGTGGAGAAAGTGGCTGTCTGCCCGATGCGTTCAGACAATTTTTTAGTCCGCAGCCCCAAGGCATGATCGGTTCCAGCAACCATCGCCAGCGTCTGTTTTACATGGTGCAGGAATACCTAGGGGCAAGATCTGACTTGGACACCTTTTACACCGAAAATCCTCTGGGTTACTGGGTCTTGAGGATGGATCACTGGCCAGAGCTTGCACAGTATGCAATTGAGCTACTGGCCTGTCCTGCATCCAGCGTTCTTTTGGAACGCACATTCAGTGCTGCTGGAGGCTTTGTAACCGATCACAGGGTGCGTCTGTCCACTGACTCGGTCGATCGACTGACCTTCATAAAAATGAATCAGTCTTGGATCACCGCCAGCTACCAAGCAACTGATGCTGATGTAACCGAATACTTTTTTTTGAAATCTCAGATCCCTTCAAAGACTGCCTATGCTGATGCTGAGTGACTATCCTGAGTAATTATCCTCTTCCTCCTCAATGATCACGCTGATGGCTTGTAATAACATTTTTGATTCTGGGCGCTGCCACCAGTGCCTAAGGCCCAATTTTTCAGCCCCTGTTTAACAGGGGCGTGCAATTACAATTTTTGATGCAATACTTTGCATCAGGGCTCGTTCCTGCGTTCCAACTAGAGTATCTGTGAGGGGTTACAGTGTTGTGGCACCAGCACCAGTGCCTAAGGCCCAATTTTTCTGCCCAAGTTTAACAGGGGCATGTAATTACAATTTTTGATGCAATACTTTGCAGCAGGGCTCGTTCCTGCGTTCCAACTAGAGTATCTGTGAGGGGTTGCAGTGTTGTGGCACCAGTGCCTAAGGCCCAATTTTTCAGCCCCTGTTTAACAGGGGCATGTAATTACAATTTTTGATGCAATGCTTTGCAGCAGCGCTCGTTCCTGCGTTCCAACTAGAGTATCTGTGAGGGGTTGCAGTGTTGTGGCACCAGCACCAGTGCCTAAGGCCCAATTTTTCAGCCCCTGTTCAACAGGTGCATGTAATTACAATTCTTGATCCAATATTTCACAGCAGGGCACGTTTCTGTGCCCACCAAGAGCGAGTGAGGACTTACAGTGTTGTGGCACCAGCACCATCATCACCACCAAAGACCCAATTTTTCTGCCCCTGTTCAACAGGGGCATGTAATTACAATTCTTGATCTAATATTTCACAGCAGGGCCCTGTGAGGGCTTACAGTGTTGTGGCCACAACAACACCTAAGGCCCAAATTTCTGCTGAGTATATAGGGCAGGCCCCTACTTTCAAACATCCAACGACTCCTACTTGCAAACGGAAGGAGACAACAGGAAATGAGATGAAATCTACCCCTAGGAAGGGAAATTCTCTCCTGTAAGAGTTAATATGGGAAAAACATTTCTCCTTTCCACTGATGCTTTATCACCAATCCTTGTTTCACAAAAAAACCCAAATTTTCAAAAAACATTTGTCATTGGGACAAAAAGTGAGGTGAAATCTTCTGAAGAGGAGCACAGACAGCAAAACAAATGTCACAGGGGTGATAACCCTTCCCTATGTTTTCCAAAAAGCTTAAAATAGATTTTTTGGCTGGAGCTAAACACGTTAAAAATGTACCAGTTCAAAATTACAAACAGATTCTACTTAACAACAAACCTACAGTCCCTGTCTTGTTTGCACCGCCTGTATACTGCTGTTCAGAGTACAGAGCCTGTATACTGCTGTTTCCTTTTTTAATTTGGGTGCGGGGTTCCCCTTAATATCCATACAAGACCCAAAGGGCCTGGTAATGGACTGGGGGGTACCCATGCCGTTTGTCTCACTGATTTTCATCCATATTGCCAGGACCCGACATTACATTAACCACTTAAGGACTGCCTCACGCGGCACGGGCAGGCAAAATCGCGTACATATACGTGATTTGCCTCCCGCGGGTGGGGGGTCCGATCGGACCCCCCCCGGTGCCCGAGGCGGTCCTGTTTTGTTCCCCGGCGATCGGAGGTGAGGGGGAGGCCATCCGTTCGTGGCCCCCCCCTCGCGATCGCCGCCGGCCAATCAGATCACTTCCTTTGCTGCTGTATGCTAAACAGCAGCAAAGGAAATGATGTCATCTCTCCTCAGCTCGGTATTTTCCGTTGCAGCGCCGAGGAGAGAAGACTTCACCGTGAGTGCACAACACTACACACACAGTAGAACATGCCAGGCACACAAAACACCCTGATCCCCCCACGATCGTCCCCCGATCCCCCCCCAATCAACCCCCCCCTCCCTGTCACAAACTGACACCAGCAGTTTTTTTTTTTTCTGATTACAGCATTGGTGTCAGTTTGTGACAGTTACAGTGTTGGGACAGTTAGGGTTAGCCCCCTTTAGGTCTAGGATACCCCCCTAACCCCCCCTAATAAAGTTTTAACCCCTTGATCACCCCCTGTCGCCAGTGTCACTAAGCGATCATTTTTCTGATCGCTGTATTAGTGTCGCTGGTGACGCTAGTTAGTGAGGTAAATATTTAGGTTCGCCGTCAGCGTTTTATAGCGACAGGGACCCCCATATACTACCTAATAAATGTTTTAACCCCTTGATTGCCCCCTAGTTAACCCTTTCACCACTGATCACCGTATAACCGTTACGGGTGACGCTGGTTAGTTCGTTTATTTTTTATAGTGTCAGGGAACCCGCCGTTTATTACCGAATAAAGGTTTAGCCCCCCGATCGACCGGCGGTGATATGCGTCCCCCCAGGCAGCGTCAGATTAGCGCTAGTACCGCTAACACCCACGCACGCAGCATACGCCTCCCTTAGTGGTATAGTATCTGAACGGATCAATATCTGATCCGATCAGATCTATACTAGCATCCCCAGCAGTTTAGGGTTCCCAAAAATGCAGTGTTAGCGGGATCAGCCCAGATACCTGCTAGCACCTGCGTTTTGTCCCTCCGCCCGGCCCAGCCCAGCCCACCCAAGTGCAGATCGACCACTGTCACTTACAAAACACTAAACACATAACTGCAGCGTTCGCAGAGTCAGGCCTGATCCCTGCGATCGCTAACAGTTTTTTTGGAAGCTTTTTATTGAACTGGCAAGCACCAGCGGCCTAGTACACCCCGGTCGTAGTCAAACCAGCACTGCAGTAACACTTGGTGACGTGGCGAGTCCCATAAGTGCAGTTCAAGCTGGTGAGGTGGCAAGCACAAGTAGTGTCCCGCTGCCACCAAAAAGACAAACACAGGCCCGTCGTGCCCATAATGCCCTTCCTGCTGCATTCGCCAATCCTACTAATTGGGAACCCACCACTTCTGCAGCGCCCGTACTTCCCCCATTCACATCCCCAACCAAATGCAGTCGGCTGCATGAGAGGCATTTTTATGTCCTCCCGAGTACCCCTACCCAACGAACCCCCCCAAAAAAGATGTCGTGTCTGCAACAAGCGCGGATATAGGCGTGACACCCGCTATTATTGTCCCTCCTGTCCTGACAATCCTGGTCTTTGCATTGGTGAATGTTTTGAACGCTACCATGCACTAGTTGAGTATTAGCGTAGGGTACAGCACTGCACAGACTAGGCACACTTTCACAGGGTCTCCCAAGATGCCATCGCATTTTGAGAGACCCGAACCTGGAACCGGTTACAGTTATAAAAGTTAGTTACAAAAAAAGTGTAAAAAAAAAAAAAAATATATAAAATAAAAAAAAATTGTTGTCGTTTTATTGTTCTCTCTCTCTCTCTCTCTATTCTCTCTCTCTATTGTTCTGCTCTTTTTTACTGTATTCTATTCTGCAATGTTTTATTGTTATTATGTTTTATCATGTTTGTTTTTCAGGTATGCAATTTTTTATACTTTACCGTTTACTGTGCTTTATTGTTAACCATTTTTTTGTCTTCAGGTACGCCATTCACGACTTTGAGTGGTTATACCAGAATGATGCCTGCAGGTTTAGGTATCATCTTGGTATCATTCTTTTCAGCCAGCGGTCGGCTTTCATGTAAAAGCAATCCTAGCGGCTAATTAGCCTCTAGACTGCCTTTACAAGCCGTGGGAGGGAATGCCCCCCCACCGTCTTCCGTGTTTTTCTCTGGCTCTCCTGTCTCAACAGGGAACCTGAGAATGCAGCCGGTGATTCAGCCAGCTGACCATAGAGCTGATCAGAGACCAGAGTGGCTCCAAACATCTCTATGGCCTAAGAAACCGGAAGCTACGAGCATTTTATGACTTAGATTTCGCCGGATGTAAATAGCGCCATTGGGAAATTGGGGAAGCATTTTATCACACCGATCTTGGTGTGGTCAGATGCTTTGAGGGCAGAGGAGAGATCTAGGGTCTAATAGACCCCAATTTTTTCAAAAAAGAGTACCTGTCACTACCTATTGCTATCATAGGGGATATTTACATTCCCCGAGATAACAATAAAAATGATTAAAAAAAAAAAAAATGAAAGGAACAGTTTAAAAATAAGATAAAAAAGCAAAAAAATAATAAAGAAAAAAAAAAAAAAAAAAAAAGCACCCCTGTCGCCCCCTGCTCTTGCGCTAAGGCGAACACAAGCGGCGGTCTGTCGTCAAACGTAAACAGCAATTGCACCATGCATGTGAGGTATCACCGCGAAGGTCAGATCGAGGGCAGTAATTTTAGCAGTAGACCTCCTCTGTAAATCTAAAGAGGTAATCTGTAAAGGCTTTTAAAGGCTTTTAAAAATGTATGTAACTGCACGTTTGTGCGCAATTGTAAAGCATGTCATGTTTGGTATCCATGTACTCGGCCTAAGATCATCTTTTTTATTTCATCAAACATTTGGGCAATATAGTGTGTTTTAGTGCATTAAAATTTAAAAAAATGTGTTTTTTCCCCAAAAAATGCGTTTGAAAAATCGCTGCGCAAATACTGTGTGAAAAAAAAAATGAAACACCCACCATTTTAATCTGTAGGGCATTTGCTTTAAAAAAATATATAATGTTTGGGGGTTCAAAGTAATTTTCTTGCAAAAAAAAAAAACTTTTTCATGTAATCAAAAAGTGTCAGAAAGGGCTTTGTCTTCAAGTGGTTAGAAGAGTGGGTGATGTGTGACATAAGCTTCTAAATGTTGTGCATAAAATGCCAGGACAGTTCAAAACCCCCCCAAATGACCCCATTTTGGAAAGTAGACACCCCAAGCTATTTGCTGAGAGGCATGTCGAGTCCATGGAATATTTTATATTGCGACACAAGTTGCGGGAAAGAGACAAATTTTTTTTTTTGCACAAAGTTGTCACTAAATGATATATTGCTCAAACATGCCATGGGAATATGTGAAATTACACCCCAAAATACATTCTGCTGCTTCTCCTGAGTACGGGGATACCACATGTGTGAGACTTTTTGGGAGCCTAGCCGCGCACGGGACCCCGAAAACCAAGCACCGTCTTCAGGCTTTCTAAGGGCGTTTTTAAGGGCGTGAATTTTTGATTTTACTCTTCACTGCCTATCACCGTTTCGGAGGCCATGGAATGCCCAGGTGGCACAAACCCCCCCCAAATGACCCCATTTTGGAAAGTAGACACCCCAAGCTATTTGCTGAGAGGTATAGTGAGTATTTTGCAGACCTCACTTTTTGTCACAAAGTTTTGAAAATTGAAAAAAGAAAAAAAAAATGTTTTTTCTTGTCTTTCTTCATTTTCAAAAACAAATGAGAGCTGCAAAATACTCACCATGCCTCTCAGCAAATAGCTTGGGGTGTCTACTTTCCAAAATGGGGTCATTTGGGGGGGTTTTGTGCCACCTGGGCATTCCATGGCCTCCGAAATGGTGATAGGCAGTGAAGAGTAAAATCAAAAATTCACGCCCTTAAAAACGCTGAAGGCGGTGATTGGTTTTCAGGGCCCCGTACGCGGCTAGGCTCCCAAAAAGTCCCGCACATGTGGTATCCCCATACTCAGGAGAAGCAGCAGAAGCCGCAAGCAGTTTTAAATGACTTTTTTTCCTTTAAAAATTAAATTTTGTGCAGGGACTGTTCTAAGTACGGGAAACACGCGCCACTTTACAAGCATACTATAAACACCCCCCAGGTACGATATTTAAAGGAATATTTCACTTTTTTTTTTTTTTTTTTTACTTTAAACTTCATTAAAATCACTGCTCCCGAAAAAACGGACGTTTTTAAAAGTTTTTTTTGCATTGATACATGTCTCCTGGGGCAGGACCCGGGTCCCCAAACCCTTTTTAGGACAATACCATGCAAATTAGCCTTTAAAATGAGCACTTTTGATTTCGAGCGTTCAAGTCCCATAGACGTCAATGGGGTTCTAAAGTTCGAATTTTTGAATTTTCTAAAGAATTTTCGGTCCCTTCGCAGGTTTTGGTGCGAACCGAATCGGGGGGTGTTCAGCTCATCCCTACTGCCAACTGACCAAATTAACCTGTCCAACAGTCTGCGTTAAAATCAGGGGTTTAGTTAGCACGCATTTGCAAACGCATGCATAAACTGCAAGGCCTTTTCATGGCACCCTGTGTATGCTTGCAGTTCTAACGCTACTGAATTTATAAGCGTCTCCACAATGGAAGCAGATGCATTAAATTGATAGATGAGGGGCAGGTGGGCCTGGAGGCAGCCCAATCCCCCTCAAAGGAACAGGAGCACACTGGACACCCTTTGTCAGCTGTCACCCATGAAAAGCATCACTCGGCGGGAGCCTTCCATGGAGGCGGAACTGTTGTGGCTTTTTTGTGAAATGGTAGGGGTACAATGTACCCCGTTACCAATTCACATAGGGAGGGGCCGGGATCTGGGTGTCCCCTTGTTAAAGGGGGCTTCCAGATTCCGATAAGCCCCCCACCCACAGACCCCCACAACCACTGGGCAAGGGATGTGGGGATGAGGCCCTTGTTCCCATCAACATGGAGACAAGGTGCTTTGGGGTCAGAGCCCAAAGCACCCTCCCCATGTTGAGGGCATGTGGCCTGGTACGGTTCAGGAAGGGCGCTCTCTTGTCCCCCCTCTTTTCATGCGGCCTGCCAGGTTGCATGCTTTGATAAGGGTCTGGTATGGATTTTGGGGGGTACCCCTACGCCATTTTTTTAAAATTTGATGCAGGTTTCCCCTTCATTTCCATACCAGACATGAAGGGACCCCCACGCAATTTTTAAAAAAATTTTGGTTCGGGGTTCCCCTTTATATTCATACCAGACCCAAAGGGCCTGGTAATGGACTGGGGGGGAACCCATGCCCTTTTTTTCAATGAGTTTTTTCTATATTGCCGAGACCCGACAATTCATTACAGCCGCGATCAGTTTTAAATGACAATTTTTCCTTTAGAAATGTAATTTTGCTGTGGTACTGTTCTAAAAATGTGCCACTTTACAGGCATACTATAGACACCCCCAGGCATGATATTTAAAGGAATATTTATTTTTTTTTGTTTCACTTTAACCACTTGCCGACTGCCTAACACAGATATACTGCGGCAGAATGGCACGGGCAGGCAAAATCACATACCTAATGCCCGAGGCGGTCGGCATCGTTAGGGGAGCGATCCATGCTGATTCATTCGTGGCCACCCCCTCGCGATCACTCCCAACAAATGAAAATCTTCCTCTGCTGCTGTAATGTAAACAGTGGCAGAGGAAGTGATGTCATCGCTCCTCGTGAAGCCTTTTTCGTTCCGGCTTCCGAGCAGAGAAGACATCAAGTAAGTCTGCACCAACACTACACGTACAGAAGAACACGTTAGGCACACTTTTCCCCCCACATCACCCCCCCGATCACCCCCCTGTCACAGTGGCACCAATAGCAGTTTTTTTTTTTTGATTATTGCATTGGTGTCATTTTGTGACAGTTATAAGTGGTAGGGCAGTTAGTGTTAGGCCCCTTTAGGTCTAGGGTACCCCCCTAACCCCCCTAATAAAGTTTTAACCCCTTGATCACCCCCGTCGCCAGTGTCACTAAGCGATCATTTTTCTGATCGCTGTATTAGTGTCATAGGTGACGCTAGTTAGGAAGGTAAGTATTTAGGTTCGCCGTCAGCATTTTATAGTGTCAGGGACCCCCATATACTGATTGGTAAAATTGCAGCTGAAACGGTAGAAGGATTAAGTTCCTCCTCCGCCTCTGGTGGGGAAGCGATGTCGGTGGAAGTTGAGGAACACCAGCGATGTCCCCCCTGGACGCAGATACAGCAACCTTCAGTCCCTAGGTGAGTCTCCTACCGGTCTCCGGTTAGACAGGGTAAACTCTCCCAGTCCAAACCACGTCCTGGACCTTATAAAGGAACAGGTAAAAACCAGAGAAAGGGCCCTAAAAATCATAAACCTGGTGATTACAATCAACACCACCAGGAACCCTATCAACAGGAGTCCAGTTATAGAAATCATCGAGACCTCCCGTATATTTATGACCTCCCTAGGGGAGCCTACACTGATGATCACCCCTCTAGATATCCTATCCCTACGCAGAATAGATTTCAAAATCTGAGGGACGATGGGTATCAACATGATAACTATGACTATTATGGATATGAATCAGACTACCATTCTGGACCACGCACTCCAAGCAGGGGTCCACAGAGTGATAGGTCATCTTGGTACCAACCTCCTCCCTCACAGAGGAGAGAGGGAGCTGGCTGGCAACCTCCATACAGACAGAGACAAGGTCAATACTCCCAACCCCAACATTGGGGTTTTCCCCGTGCCCACCAAAACCATCAAGGACCCATAGAAAAAAGAGAGGAGTCAGAGGGGGGAGGAAATCAGGGGGCAAAAAGAAAGCGGGTGTAAGTGGCAGGGGGATTTTTAATTTAAGTAAAACTCCTCTAACAGAAACTGAAATCTCCATTTTAGACAAGGGACTTAAGTTTGTACCACCCAAAACACTCAACAAATTCGAAACTTATATGGATATCCATAAATATACCAGGAAATTAAATATCCGGAGATATATGTTGTCCAATCCTATTAGCTCCCAGACTGTGGGTCTTAACACCATCAGACACTCTGGTTTAGCTCCCTTTTTAACCCCCGGGTGGCTTATCTGCCTCTCTGAGAGTTTTCAGGGATGTCCTTTTGAGGGATCTCGACCGTTTGAAGGTACAAAAAATGAAAATGTCGAGAGAGTTACAGCTGGGCCTCGATTCACTGTGTGAACGCAAGGACCTTGTAATTAAGCCAGCCGACAAAGCGGGGGGTATAGTAGTCCTGGACAAGTCCGACTACCTTCAGGAATTGGAAAAACTTGTTGGTGACAGGGACACTTACCAACCCCTTGGATCGGACCCCAGAATCCGTTTTAAAAAGGAACTTGAAAGGATTGTCGACAATGGTTTTCAATCCGGTATTATTAACAAGAAAGAGAAAGCTTTTCTTGTTCCGCTTGCGTCAAGAATTCCAGTCATGTACTACCTGCCCAAGGTCCATAAGGACCCAATCCATCACCCGGGTCGCCCTATTATTAGTGGAATAGACTCCATTACATCTAGGGCAGGTAAGTACTTCGACAATTTCCTTCAACCACTGGTACAACTTCTGCCAGCATATATTAAGGATACTAGACATACCATCAATCTGTTAAAAACCAGTAATTATAGGGAGGGACATTGGCTTGTTACTGCCGATGTCACGTCCCTATACACCAGTATTCCCCACTATTGGGGTATTAAATCCGTGAAACACTTCCTGGATAGGGATGCCTCTATACCCAGGAAACAAAAACGTTTTATCATGGAGCTTTTGGAATATGCCACCACACATAATTTCTTTTGGCATAATCAACAATTTTTTTCTCCAGACTAAAGGTGTAGCCATGGGGGCTAAATTTGCCCCCAGCCTGGCAAACCTTTTTATGGGAAAATGGGAGGAGGACGTCATCTATGCCCACCGGAGACCAGAATTGGTCCTGTGGGCCAGGTATATAGATGATGTCCTCCTTCTATGGAATGGTTCCCATGATTCCCTCTGTTCCTTCATGGACCATCTCAATGTTAATGAGTGGGGCATAACTTTCAAATATGAGGCCAGTCAGGAAAAGATCCATTTTCTTGATCTGGAGATACGCTGTGAAGGCGACTCCCTACTTACCTCCACCTACTTCAAGGCCACTGACCGTAACTCGTTTATCCCCCGGGACAGTTGCCATTATAAAGCTTGGCTTGACTCTGTCCCTAAAAGCCAATATATCAGATTAAAAAGGAACTGTTCTACCAACACTGATTTTCTTGCTCAGTCTAGAGTCTTAACCGACAGACTTATAGAGAAGGGGTATGAGTTGCAGTTTCTTGAAGAAAAACTTGATCAGGTCATATTACTGGACAGGGATTCCCTCCTGGTGGATCAACCCAAGACACAGAGGGATAGCAAATTAATCTGTCCCCTGATTACAAGATACTCTTGCCAACATTTCTCTATCAAGAAGATCCTCAATAAACATTGGCACATTATTAAAAATGACCCCTTACTCGGACCGTCCCTTCCTGATAGACCCCAGTTGGTTTTTAGGGGTGCCCCTTCAATCAGTTCACGAGTAGTTTCTGTCGCATGTGACCCTCCACTGCATAAACCTATGTTTTTTCAGCACTTGACAGGCTATTTCAAATGCAGAAATTGTGAGGTTTGCTCCATCAACGCCCTAACAGAGAGAAAGGTGTGTCAATTTCAAACCAATAATTCCTCGTCCAATTTTCACATCAAATCTTTTATCACGTGTTCTACCACACATGTGGTGTACCTATTGACTTGCCCCTGCGGGCTCCACTATGTGGGCCGCACGGTCCGTAAGTTAAAGGTAAGACTGGGGGAACATATTGGAAACATTAGAAGAGGTTTCTTGGGCCACCCAGTTTCCAAACATTATCTAGACAAACATAAAAAGGATCCCAGGGGCACTCTGTTTATGGGGATTGATAAACTTAAACTTCCATGGAGGGGGGGATCTAAAAGACGAGCCATCTCCAGACTTGAGATGGAGTGGATCTATAAAATCCGCTCTCTCAAGCCTTTGGGATTGAACGTGGATATTGAGCTGAATGCGTTCATCAACAACTCATAGTCTCTTTCATCTGTCTATTTATTTCACTACATTTAGACATACATTTTTCCCCCCCTTCATCCCATTCATTCACTTCCTATTTGTCCATTCATTCATTCTTTCAACCATTTACAATTTTTCTAGGAATCATTGTATGTAGGTTTATCATTGATTTTCCTTACACATTTTTTTTTTTTGGTCCTTGTAGATATACTGAGGACTCTTAAATCTTGAATTCCTACAATTTTGAGAGAGGTGTTATGGCTGGGATTTGTTTTTGTTTTAGTCAGGTGCAATTCTGTTATTTTGCATTTTGGAATATGGTTGCATCATTGTGATACTGGGTGCTCTTCATGCTAATGGATGGGCCTTCATTTTCCATATTGTGATTCCAAAACTTCTTTTCCATTACACATATTGATTTTGTATTGCCATCTGCATTTGGGATTAATATCCCTTCTCTTTATAATTATCTTTTAATTATTTTTTATATCTCTCCTTGAATACCATCATCAATTATATTGAGTTTATTTTTTAGTCATAAGTTATTTGTTATGCCATTTAAAATTTTTTTTGAATTTTTTAATTTAGCATCTGGAGGATTTGTTAATAGCCTAGTAGTACTAGGTCTCCCCTCTAGGTGGCCAGCGGTGGTGGCGACCTTAGAGTAGTGAAGGCCGTGCTTGATTGCTTCCTTTACTCAACACGTCACCGCGGTAACATCCATTGATTGAAGAGCACTAGGTAGAGGCTTGGCTTCTCCATTCTCTGACCGGAGGTGAAGACGAGGCTTGGTGCGCATTTGATACTATATAGGGGACGGCTTAACACGTAGCATGTGCCCCTTTGAAGACGTCAACTAATGACGAAACATGTAGGGCGTGGCTACGTGTTGTAAGCCGTCACGATTGCCCCATGTTCTGCACGGGTTACTGCCTTATTTATGCCGGCTTGTTTTTCATTGTTTTATTGCCTCACGGAGCGTGCACTCTCCGTTTTGGCTTGTATTTTTACCAATAAACTTGTAACGTTTTTACACTATTGGAGCCCTGCTCTTCTGCTTTCTCCTTCTACCACACTGGGAACAAGAGAGCCCCCTCTCCCCCCCTCTCCAGGCGCATTACTTGGACTAGCCCGGATCGGAGGCAGCATTCCTGTCAGCTGATACGGAGATCATCTCAACACGGTCCCTGCAGATGGCAAAGTCTGCATGCTCGATAGACCCTGCCAGTGAGAGGGTCCAACGCGAAGGGTAAGGGTCCATTTTTACTTTCTACCCATTGGAGCCACTGCCAGTGAAGTCTGTGTCACCTTACATATCCCTTCTCCCTGTTGATCCATCTATAGGGATATTGATTGTTGCAAAGTGGATGAAAGCGCTTTTCACTGATGAACTCCATATGATTCCATTCATGGACTGGGATTCTTTAGTTCTCACATTTTCATCCAAATCACATTTTAATAAATTTTTATGTGCACACTTTCACAGGTCCCATTTTGCTTTCACTTTATATTTTGATTTTTTTCACGTTTTACCTGTACACATTATTTAATATATTGAGTTATCAGCCTGTTTTCTACACATCTTGTGTTGCATATTTGATTATTTGCATCTATATATGTTTCCCCACATTGTAAGAGCACTTTTTATATATTTTATACCCCCATATACTACCTAGTAAAGGTTTTAACCCCCTGATTGCCCCCAGTTAACCCTTTCACCAGTGATCAACGTCTAACTGTTACGGGTGATTGTTTTTTTATAGTTTCCGGGCACCCGCCGTTTACTACCTAATAAAGGTTTAACCCCCTAATCACCCGGCAGGTGATATAAGTTAGGTTTTAGGATCAGATAGGGTCTGCGTCGCCCCAGGCAGCGTCAGGTTAGAGCCAATACCACTAACACCCACGCACGCAGCATACACCTCCCTTAGTGGTATAGTATCTGAACGGATCAATATCTGATTCGATCAGATCTATACTAGCATCCCCAGCAGTTTAGGGTTCCCAAAAACGCAGTGTTAGCGGGATCAGCCCAGATACCTGCTAGCACCTGCGTTTTGCTCCTCCGCCCAGCCCAGCCCAGCCCACCCAAGTGCAGTATCGATTGATCGCTGTCACTTACAAAACACTAAACACACATAACTGCAATGTTCGCAGAGTCAGACCTGATCCCTGCGATCGCTAACAGTTTTTTTGGTAGTGTTTTGATACAGTCCCTAACTGTCAGGAGCTTTTTTACCTGTGAGTCTCACTAGTGTACCTCTAAATTTAGAGCCCGAAATGGCAAATCGAAGGTACACTAGTGAAGAGGCCTACACGTTTCTGAGCATGACAGATAGTGAAGAGGAAGTCACTCTGTCAGATTCAAGCTCAGAATACGATCCTGTAGAGGACAGCGGCTCCATGACAGATAGCTCTGACGACGGAGTTGTGGTCCCTGCCAAGGTCAGGCGTACCAGACCCCGAACTTCTTCTTCTGTCATTGATGTGCAAGAACTGCAGGTCCCTCATATGGAGCAGAGCAGTACTAGCGCCGCTATTCCTTCTGGTGAATTGGCAAGCACCAGTGGCCTAGTACACCCTGGTCGTAGTCAACCCAGCACTGCAGTATCACGTGGTGACGTGGCGAGTCCCATAAGTGCAGTTCAAGCTGGTGAGGTGGCAAGCACAAGTAGTGTCCCGCTGCCACCAAGAAAACGAACACAGGCCCGTTGTTCCAATAGTGCTCTTCCTGCTGCATTTGCCAATCCTAATTGGGAACCCAACACTTCTGCAGCACCCATACTTCCCTCATTCACTGGCCAACATGGCATTCAGGTGGAAACAGTTGATTTTATGTCACTTGATTTTTATTCAATATTTTTCACCGAAGTTCTCTATAGATCTATTGTGGACCAAAGCAATTTGTACGCTGGTCAACACATCGCTACTATTCGCCAGTCCTCCCTTGCCAGAGATTGGAGACCAATTATGGTTTCCGAATTTAATCTCTTTCTGGGCCTTTCCCTCAACATGGGCATAACTAAACTCTCACTAAGAGTGAGTTGCGGTCAGATTGGTCCACTGACCCAATTCACCATATGCCCTTGTTCTCTGCCTCCATGACCAGGGCACGATACAAGCAGATCTTGCGATTCATGCACTTCAATGACAATGAACTCTGTCATCCTTGTGGAGACCCTGGATATGATCGGCCCTACAAAATTCGTCCCCTCGTAAACCACTTCAACCAACGTTTTGCAGACTTGTTTACTCCCCATCAAGTTGTCTGCGTTGATGAGTCCCTAATTAAGTTTTCTGGCCGCTTGTCATTCAAACAGTACCTTCCCAGCAAGCGTGCTAGATACGGGGTCAAGATGTATAAGCTCTGTGACAGGGCCACAGGCTATACATGTAGTTTTATGGTTTACGAGGGAAAAGATAGCCACATAGAGCCAACAAACTGCCCTGACTACATAGGAAGCGCTGGCAAGACTGTGTGGGACTTGGTGTCACCCTTTTTTGGAAAGGGGTACCACTTATATGTGGACAATTATTACACGAGCGTGCCACTTTTTAGTCACTTGTTTGATCAGCAGATTGGAACATGTGGCACCATGCGACCTAATCACCAGGGCTTTCCCCAGCGGCTTGTAGATTCCCGTCTTAGGCTAGGGGAGAGAGCCTGCTTCAAGTGTAATAACTTGCTCGCTATGAAGTGGAGGGACAATAAGAATGTTTTCATTCTTACCTCCCTTCAGTTGAGTATTAGCGTAGGGTACAGCACTGCACAGACTAGGCACACTTTCACATGGTCTCCCAAGATGCCATTGCATTTTGAGAGACCCGGACCTGGTACCGGTTACAGTTACAAAAGTTACAGTTACAAAAAAAAGTGTAAAAAAAAAAAAGTAAAAAAAAAAAACACAAAAAAATATATAAAATAAAAAACACAAAAATAGTTGTCGTTTTATTGTTCTCTCTCTATTTTCTCTCTATTGTTCTGCTCTTTTTTACTGTATTCTATTCTGCAATGTTTTATTGTTATTATGTTTTATCATGTTTGCTTTATAGGTATGCAATTTTTTTTATACTTTACTGTTCACTGTGTTTTATTGTTAACCATTTTTTTGTTTTCAGGTACACCATTCAGCTGCAGAGCGGATTTATTTATCTTGACAGCAAGAGCGTTTGCTCCCACGATACATAAAGCCGTGACTCCAGCGCTGTCGGAGGTGATTTCACCACCACAGTTAAAAAAAGAGCATATATGCCGAAGCATGGGGGCAGCAGGGGCGGAGGAGCAATTTGCTCCTACCTTTTGCGGATGGATGCCCCCATGCTTCGGCATATATATATATATATATATATATATATATATATATATATATATATATATATATTAGGCACAGGTTGCGTTAAAAAATGTTTTATTTATTTATGGTTTTTTGTATTTGCTTTGCAGGTATGGTAAGTCTTACTGTTATACTATAATGATACTTTGTTTTATTGTTAACCATCATTTGCTTAGCAGGTATGCCATTCGGTTGCAGCTCGGATTTATTTATCTTGACAGCAACAGCGTTTTGCTCTCACGATACATAAAGCCGTGACTCCAGTGCTGTAGGAGGTGATTTCACCACCACAGTTAAAAAAAAGAGCATATATGCCGAAGCATGGGGGCAGCAGGGGCGGAGGAGTGATTTGCTCCTACCTTTTGGGGCGGATGCCCCCATGCTTCGGCATATATAAACAGTGCATGTATGCCCATCATTAGAAGTGGATGGATGAAGGGAGGTATTCTAATGGTGGGCATACCCACCGATCAATCTCTTTTTTTTGTTCAGCCCACAGGCTGCATGAAAAAAAAGTTTACAATATATGCTCAACAAGGACTTTGAATGGTTATACCAGAATGATGCCTGCAAGTTTAGGTATCATCTTGGTATCATTCTTTTCAGCCAGCGGTCGGCTTTCATGTAAAAGCAATCCTAGTGGCTAATTAGCCTCTAGACTGCTTTTACAAGCAGTGGGAGGGAATGCCCCCCGCCCACCGTCTTCCATGTTTTTCTCTGGCTCTCCTGTCCCAACAGGGAATCTGAGAATGCAGCTGGTGATTCGGCCAGCAGACCATAGAGCTGATCAGAGACCAGAATGGCCCCAAACATCTCTATGGCCTAAGAAACCGGAAGCTACGAGCATTTTATGACTTAGATTTTGCCGGATGTAAACAGCACAATTGGGAAATTGGGAAAGCATTTTATCACACCGATCTTGGTGTGGTCAGATGCTTTGAGGGCAGAGGAGAGATCTAGGGTCTAATAGACCCCAATTTTTTGATTTGATGTTGATTTGATTAACAAAAAAATGAAAGGAACAGTTTAAAAATAAGATAAAAAAGCAAAAAAATAATAAAGAAAAAAAAAAGCACCCCTGTCCCCCCCTGCTCTTGCGCAAAGGCGAACGCAAGCGTTGGTCTGGCGTCAAATGTAAACAGCAATTGCACCATGCATGTGAGGTATCACTGTGAAGGTCAGATCGAGGGCAGTAATTTTTGCAGTAGACCTCCTCTGTAAATCTAAAGTGGTAACCTGTAAAGGCTTTTAAATGCTTTAAGAAATGTATGTAGTTTGTCGCCACTGCACATTTGTGCGCAATTTTAAAGCATGTCATGTTTGGTATCCATGTACTCGGCCTAAGATCATCCTTTTTATTTTATCAAACATTTGGGCAATATAGTGTGTTTTAGTGCATTAAAATTTTAAAAAGTGTGTTTTTTCCCCAAAAAAATGCGTTTGAAAAATCGCTGCGCAAATAATGTGTGAAAAAAAAAAATGAAACACCCACCATTTTAATCTGTAGGGCATTTGCTTTAAAAAAATATATAATGTTTGGGGGTTCAAAGTAATTTTCTTGCAAAAAAAAAAAAATTTTCATGTAAACAAAAAGTGTCAGAAAGGGCTTTGTCTTCAAGTGGTTAGAACAGTGGTTGATGTGTGACATAAGCTTCTAAATGTTGTGCAATGTGCATAAAATGCCAGAACAGTTCAAAACCCCCCAAATGACCCTATTTTGGAAAGTAGACACCCCAAGCTATTTGCTGAGAGGCATGTCGAGTCCATGGAATATTTTATATTGTGACACAAGTTGCGGGAAAAATACACTTTTTTTTTTTTTTTTTGCACAAAGTTGTCACTAAATGATATATTGCTCAAACATGCCATGGGAATATGTGAAATTACACCCCAAAATACATTCTGTTGCTTATCCTGAGTACGGGGATACCACATGTGTGAGACTTTTTGGGAGCCTAGCCGCGTACGGGACCCGAAAACCAAGCACCGCCTTCAGGCTTTCTAAGGGTGTAAATTTTTGATTTCACTCTTCACTGCCTATCACAGTTTCGGAGGCCATGGAATGCCCAGGTGGCACAACCCCCCCCCCCCCCCCCTCCAAATGACCCCATTTTGGAAATTAGACACCCCAAGCTATTTGCTGAGAGGTATAGTGAGTATTTTGCAGACCTCACTTTTTGTCACAAAGTTTTGAAAATTGAAAAAAGAAAAAAAAAGATTTTCTTGTCTTTCTTCATTTTCAAACACAAATGAGAGCTGCAAAATACTCACCATGCCTCTCAGAAAATAGCTTGGGTGTCTACTTACCAAAATAGGGTCATTTGGGGGGGGGGGGGTTTGTGCCATCTTGGCATTTTATGGCCTTCAAAACTGTGATAGGTAGTGAGGAGTGAAATCAAAAATTTACGCCCTTAGAAATCCTGAAGGCGGTGCTTGGTTTTCGGGGCCCCGTACGCCCGTACGCGGCTAGGCTCCCAAAAAGTCCCAAACATGTGGTATCCCCATACTCAGGAGAAGCAGCTAAATGTATTTTGGGGTGCAATTTCACATATAACCATGGCATGTGTGAGCAATATATCATTTAGTGACAACTTTTTGTAAATTGTTTTTTTTTTTATCATTATTCAATCACTTAGGACAAAAAAATGTAATATTTAATGAGCTCACCATGCCTCTCAGCAATTTCCTTGGGGTGTCTACTTTCCAAAATGGGAAATGGGGTCATTTGGGGGGGTTTGTACTGCCCTGCCATTTTAATACCTCAAGAAATGACATAGGCAGTCATAAACTAAAAGCTGTGTAAATTCCAGAAAATGTACCCTAGTTTGTAGAAGCTATAACTTTTGCGCAAACCAATAAATATAAGCTTATTGAAATTTTTTTTTACCAAAGACATGTGGCCGAATACATTTTGGCCTAAATGTATGACTAAAATTGAGTTTGTTGGATTTTTTTAATAACAAAAAGTAGAGAATATCATTTTTTTTCAAAATTTTCGGTCTTTTTCCGTTTATAGCGCAAAAAATAAAAATTGCAGAGGTGATCAAATACAATCAAAAGAAAGCTCTATTTGTGGGAAAAAAAGGACACAAATTTTATTTGTGTACAGCATTGCATGACAACACAATTAGCAGTTAAAGCGACACAGTGCCAAATTGTAAAGTGCTCTGGTCAGGAAGGGGGTAAATCCTTGCGGGGCTGAAGTGGTTAAGCATTAAAAAATCACCGCTCCCTAAAAAACGTCCGTTTCTAAAAAGAAAAATTTGCATTGATACATATGTCCCCTGGGGCAGGACCCAGGTCCCCAAACACTTTTTATGACAATAACTTCCATATAAGCCTTTACAATAAGCACTTTTGATTTTTCATGTTAGTGTCCCATAGACTTTAACGGTGTTTCGGCAGCTTTGTTCGTCGAACATCCGAATAACCAACGTTCGGCCCGAACTTATGCTCGGGCCGAACCGTTCGCCCATCCCTACTCATAAGGTGTCATTACTGCTTTTCGAGATACAAATAGCATGCTCGACTAATTTTGTGCCAATAAATGTGCTTCTTCTGGAGCTAGATCAATCTGAGGAATATACAGTGCCTTGCAAATGTATTCACCCCCTTGGCTTTTTACCTATTTTGTTACATTACAGCCTTTAGTTCAATGTTTTTTTAATCTGAATTATATGTGATGGATCAGAACACAATAGTCTAAGTTGGTGAAGTAAAATTAGAAAAATATATATATATAAAACTATTTTTCAGAAATAAAAAACTGATAATTGGCATGTGCATATGTGTTCACCTCCTTTTTTTATGAAGCCCATAAAAAGCTCTGGTGCAACCAATTACCTTCAGTCACATAATTAGTGAAATGATGATCTGTCATTACATATACACACCTTTTTGAAAGGTCCAGAGGCTGCAACACCTAAGCAAGAGGCACCACTAACCAAACACTGCCATGAAGACCAAGGAACTCTCCAAACAAGTAAGGGACAATGTTGTTGAGAAGTGCAAGTCAGAGTTAGGTTATAAAAAAATATCCAAATCTTTGATGATCCCTAGGAGCACCATCAAATCTATCATAACCAAAGGGAAAGAACATGGTACAACAGCAAACCTGCCAAGAGACGGCCGCACACCAAAACTCACAGACCGGGCAAGGAGGGCATTAATCAGAGAGGCAGCACACAGACTTTAAGTAACCCTGGAGGAGCTGCAGAGTTCCACAGCAGAGACTGGAGTATCTGTACATAGGACAATAAGCCGTACGCTCCATAAAGTTGGGCTTTATGGCAGAGTGGCCAGAAGAAAGCCATTACTTTCAGCAAAAAACAAAATGGCACGTTTTGAGTTTGTGAAAAGGCATGTGGGAGACTCCCAAAATGTATGGAGGAAGGTGCTCTGGTCTGGAGAAATTAGAATTGAACTTTTTGGCCATCAAAGAAAACACTATGTCTGGCGCAAACCCAAAACATCACTCAAAGAACACCATCCCCACAGTGAAACGTGGTGGTGGCAGCATCATGCTGTGGGGATCTTTTTCAGCAGTCGGGACTGGGAAACTGGTCAGAGTTGTGGGAAAGATGGATGGTGCTAAATACAGGGATATTCTTTAGCAAAACCTGTACCACTCTGTGTGTGATTTGAGGCTAGGATGGAGGTTCACCTTCCAGCAGGACAATGACCCCAAACACACTGCTAAAGCAACACTTGAGTGGTTTAAGGGGAAACATGTAAATGTGTTGGAATGGCTTAGTCAAAGCCCAGACCTCAATCCAATAGAAAATCTGTGGTCAGACTTAAAGATTGCTGTTCACAAGTACAAACCATCCAACTTGAAGAAGCTGGAGCAGTTTTGCAATGGGCAAAAATCCCAGTGGAAAGATGTGGCAAGCTCATAGAGACTTATCCAAAGCGACTTGGAGCTGTGATAGCCGCAAAAGGTGGCTCTACAAAGTATTGACTTTAAGGGGGTGAATAGTTATGCACATTGGTTTTTTATGTTATTTTGTCCTATTTGTTGTTTGCTTCACAATAAAAAAAAATAATCACAAAGGTTCCCTGATTTAAGTTCTAATTCAAATATTTGGGCATTCTTGACCTCAATGGTCAGTGAAATCAAAAACATGACTACTATATCTACCACCAATAATCTCACACCTAAACAATTACAAGCAATTTCAAGTCTTACCAAAAAACATACAATAGTAATTAAGAACTCTGATAAGGGTGGTAATGTAGTCACATTGACACAAGCCCAATATGAACATATGTGTCTGAACATTTTGAAAATTAGGGACTGGTACCGCACCCTTCCGCTTCATAGAATCCCCCTGGGTGCCCAAATATATCAGGTATAGGGTCCCTTACTGAACAAGCTAGCAAATTAGTTGACTGTTACCTTGTGCCACATGTCATTAGGTTACCTTCATACATTAGGGATACTCAAGACCTCCTCAAACATATCAAGGGAATGTCAGCTCCGGCCAGGGCCCTCCTTGTGACACTGGACGTGGAAGCCCTCTACTCCAATATCCCTCACAAGCAGGGAGTCAGTGTTGTGTGTACATTCCTTTGAGAATAGATCATACTCAGTGGAACTACAGTAAGTTTGTACTCAATCTCTTATATTTCATCCTTACACATATTTGTTTTACCTTTCTTGACGCCCATTACCGCCAGGTCACTATGGGTACACATTGTGTACCGGCCTATGCCAACCTGTATCTGGGGGGATGGGAGCGTGAGCATTTTCACCAGTGATGCCCTTAGTGCCTACACGGACCAAGCATTGTGCTGGTATTGTTTTAGTGATGACATCTTTATTGTATGGATGGGCACACTGAAGGCACTAACTTAATTTCTAGACCTAATTAATGAGAATGAGTACAATGTCAAGTTTACCTTGAATTATCATCCCACCCAAGTTACATTTTTAGATCTTCAATTTTATTTTGATTCTAATCAATGTTTAGCTACGAATTTGTATCACAAGGAAACAGCAGGAAATATGCACAATATATGCACAATACCGACGCCTTAGACATAATTGTACACAGCTAAGTGACTTCAAATTTCACTCAGACTTGCTTAGACAATGATTATTATTACGACGCTATAGCAAATCTTTACTAAGGAAGGCATTCAACAAAGGTCTTGCCCAAGATAGAAATACGTTATTGTATAAAACCAAAATTGAATCCCAGCCCCAGACAGTTAAAGTTATTATAAAATATTCTTCCCAACATTCCCAATTGTGTCAGGTGTTGGGTAAATACTGGCACCTCCTTGCTGATGACTATACTATCTCTAAACATATTAGATCAACACCTGAAATTGTATTCTGCAGGAAAACCTGAGGGACAAACTTACGCAAAGTCACTACACTCCCACATCTCATAAATCAACCCTACTTGGAGGCATTTTCAGGTGTGGGTCTTGTGACACGTGCCCTTGGGTTAATGTAGGAACCCATTTCCCCCTCCCTAATGTGGAAGTATTTCATCCACGGTTTTATGCAAATTGCAGTACCCAAGGAGTTGTGTACTTAACCACCTCAATACAGTGCATTTTCATCCCCTTCTTGCCCAAGCCATTTTTCAGCTTTCAGCACTGTCACATTTTGAATGACAATTGCACGGTCATGCAACACTGTACCCAAATGAAATTGTTATCATTTTTTTTCCCTCAAATAGAGCTTTCTTTTGGTGATATTTGATCACCTCTGCGGTTTTTATTTTGTGCGCTATAAACAAAAGAAGAGTGACAAGTTTGCAGAAAAAAAAAAAATATATATATATTTTTGCTATAATAAATATACAATTTTTTTTTCTTTAAAACAAATTTTTTCCTCAGTTTAGGCCAATACATATTCTTCTACATATTTTTGGTAAAAATTGCAATAAGCATATATTGACTGGTTTGCGCAAAAGTTATAGCGTCTACAAAATAGGGGATAGATTTATAGCACTTTATTATTATTTTTTTTTTTACTAGTAATGGCGGCAATCTGTGATTTTTATTGTGACTGCGATATTGCGGCAGACATATTGAACACTTTTGACACATTTTTGGGACCATTCACATTTATACAGCGATCCGTGCTATAAAAATGCTTTGATTACTGTATAAATGTGACTGGCAGGGAAGCGGTTAACACTAGGGGGTGATCGAGGGGTTAATTATGTTCCTAGGGAGTGTTTCTAACTGTAGGGGGAGGGGATTCACAAGGGGAGGAGACCGATCGTTGTTCCTCTGTACTGAGAACACACCATTGGTCTCCTCTCCTCTGACAGGACCTGGATCTGTGTGTTTACACACACAGATCCACTGTCCTGCTCGGTTACCAGGCAATCGTGGGTGCCCGGCAGACATCGCGGCCGCCGGGCACGCACACCTGGTCCCCAGTGACATGGCAGGTGTGCGCGATTGCCGTCGGCGGCGCGTGCGCCCCCTGGTGAGCCGGGAAAGCAAGGGCATCATATGACGCTCTCCCGCAACGAGAGCTGTGCCGCCTGGCCGTCAATTGACAGCCGGTGGTCGGCAAGCAGTTAAAGGGTTTGTGAACCCATTTGTCTAAGTGTATGCTAGACCATTTATTAGAGCCTGGCATAGCACATTGTGTAAAGCATTTTTAAAAACAAGCAGTGTAAGTACCAATTTTCAGCTGTCTTCAGGCCCATCACATGACAGCCGCTTTCCAGCTCTGATGGATTGCTTCTGCAGGAGGGGACATGATCTCCCTCTGACATCAGCCGGGGAGATCACGTGGCCGCTCAACTCCACCCACAGAAGCCCTGTCTCGTAGCGGTAAAGCGGCCATGAGTCACGTGACCGGCCTGAAGACAGCTGAAAATCTGAATTTACACTGCTCGTTTTTTAAAATGCTTTACACCAGTGGTCATCAACCCTGTCCTCAGGGCCCACTAACAGGCCAGGTTTGCAAGATAACTGAAATACGTCACAGGTGATATAATTTGCTGCTCAGTAAATGCAGTATTCTAGTCTGCATCTCTCCAAGGTAATACATAAAACCTGGCCTGTTAGTGGGCCCTGAGGACAGGGTTGATAACCACTGCTTTACACAGTGTGGTATGCCAGCCTCTAATAGAGGGGCTGGCAGTGACAATCGTAGGTTTTCTTTTTTTCAATAATAGCGGTGGGGGGGCGGGGCTGAGCGGAGACAGACAGAGAGAGGGAGCTGAGAGGCAGGAAGGAGAGGGTGAGGGGGAGAGAGGAGAGCTGGGAGCAGGGCAGTGTATGACAGGGGGACGCACTCTGACCACAGTGGTCATGGCTAAGCAGCCATGATTTTCGTGGTCAGTATGTCCCACAAGATCCTAGGGGTGGGGACTGGGATAAGAGGATATTGCAAAAAGAAACTCTATGGATGGAGAGATTGAATGCTACCAAACTTAAATGAGGTACTCTCTTACAAGCCTCAAAAGAGAGCATTGTCCCCCATAAGGGGTTTTTTAGCAGCCGACAATAATTGAAGAATATACTGAACAAATTAAATAAATTATAAAAAACACCAATGGCACAACAGTATACAAAGGATAATACACGATGATATTACACCATGAAAAACAGTGGTACATGGGTCTTGTATGTAAGATACTGACGCGTTTCGACCCCAGTGGGTCTTCTTCGGAGAATATATATAAACTGTAAAGGTGTTGACATGTATTAAGATTCTTAATTGAAAGGAAAAACTTTAAACAAATATTTTTATATATATTTACTGGTCACATTGTATTAGGTCATGTTGGGTAGCCTCTGTATGGAGAAAATTCCCATTTATTTGATCCTAACGTCTCCCAGTGGTTGGCCCAGTCAGCAGGGGAGTTGGTCACGTATGCGTGCCTTACGAGGAGTCACACACTGGGTAATCCCCAAATTTTAGGGGGGGCAACAGAAAGGGAGGGTGAGAACGGCACCTATAGTAAAGTATCATATGTAATGAGTGGACAACTCAGAACAGTGATTAAAATGTTTCCATATGTATTTATACGTTGTTATATTTATGCATATGCACTATATAATTTGAATATCAAATATTGCATGTTGATGGTCCATGTGATAGAACCAAAGGAAAAGAAAGGAAAAAACCAAGTGAGGAAAATGATGGTGAGGAGGAGAAAAAAAAACAAAAACCCATACATACATACATACATTGTATTTTATTGGGATTTTATGTGATAGACCAACACAAAGTTGCACATCATTGGATCACCAGTGGAAGGAAAATGATAAATGGTTTTCAGAATTTTTTACAAATAAATATCTGAAAAAGTGTGGCGTGCATTTGTATTCAGCGCCCTTTACTCTGATACCCCCAACTAAAATCTAAAAACCAATTGCCTTCAGAAGTCACCTAAATAGTAGAGTCCAGAAATAAAAAAGAAGTACCTCTGCGCTGTGGTGGGGCGGCAGCTGACGCAGATAAGTAATATACCAAACTTATAACTAATCTTAAGAAAAAGTGTGTAGCATCAAAAGTAAATGAACAGCGATGAGATGAGAATACTGTGTTATAAATGGACGGCACATTGAAATAAAGTCCAAAAAAGTGTTAAAGTGAAAAAATGCTAAAGTGAAAAAAATATATATAGATAAATCCAGTCTTGTGGATGGAAATCAATAATAAAAAAACAATGTCGTGAAAAATATAGATTTAAATGCACAGTCCCATGATAGGATCAGCCATATAAACGTATTGGTGAAAACACAATAGTTCAGTGCAAAGATGTGCACAAAAATTTGGTGGTGACTTGAAAAGTGAAGAGGTGATCCAGTACAGTGCTCCAGAATCATCCACCGCGCCCCTGTGAAATGGACACTCACTGGAAAAGCTGGCTGCCATTACTACAGAAAACACGCACTCAGTGCAGATCCGCCATCTGTTGTGGCGAAGGCTCAGTCAGGCCGGTATCAGACAGTGGCCTGACGTCAGCACTAGTGTTTGGTCCCTCAAAGCTTTTTGTCCAATAGAACATTATGAAGGGGTCCTCTAGTGTCAGACGTCAAACTAGTTTATATAGCCTCTCAAAACTGCTCAAATCACGGTGTCTCCTTGGGGAAATTGCAAACAGGAAGTAAACTGTCGCCCATTTTTCCGGTGACCGGAAGTGACACAGCCACCATTATATTTATGCTCAAAGGCACAGGAAATACCAAAAATGTCATTTTGTTGAAGACCAGGAAGAAACCAAAATAATTCAGTGGATCAACCACCAAAAGATAAGAGTATTAGTGTCCCCTAATGCAGGAAAAAGTGCACATCCTGTGAAAAATTCTCAGAGAACATCAAAAAATAAATTACAATTAGGAAAAATATATATCTAAAAATCAGATATCACAGCTAATGAGTAGTAATGATCCACCAAAGTAAAATATATTAATACAGAAGAATGCATAAAAATATATAAAAACGCACACATTCATAGGGAAAATACATCTAAAAATAGACAGCAACAGGCAAACAGATCTATTTTTTGTCAGTGAAGCTTTTGAAACCCCTCTCAATTTTATGTCCTGAGGGGGAATAACAGCGTAATTCATGTATCCACCAAACTTCTAACTTGGATAGAGGGTGGAGGTGAGAGAGATCCTAGCCCTCCTGTGGGAAGGTGTGTGTGTGTGTGACACAGTACCTTCCATGCAGTGCCCATTCCCATAGCTGGGGGGACATGGAGCTGCTCCATCCAGTGGATCTCTTGGCTGCTGTCTCTGGCTGCCCGTGCGTCCTCGTTCTTGGGTCAGTCTGTCCATTGGTCATGGCAAGGAGGTCTTCGGAGCTCTTCTCCCTGCTCCAGGGCAATTGATTCTGGCCGCCCTCATGGCTCTTCACCCCGCCGCCTCCTGGAGCCCTCAGCCATAGACAACACATTGCACCCGCTCCCAGCCAAAGACTCCAGGCTGGGAGGCGGGTGGAGACAGAGCTGGCAATGAAAGAGGTGACACTGACAGCTCAGCTTCGCTCCCAGTCATGGACTCCTGGCTGAAGTCCGCTCTCTGCTGGCATCACACAGATCAGTCCAGGCACCGCGTCATCACGACAATGAAGTCTGGATCCGCCAGGTGCCTGGACTGATGGCTGTCTCAGCCGCTTTTATATGTGTAAGTATTTTCTTTTCAAACACTGCTCTATTATGGTTTATATTTCAAAATTATTGTAATTTGTTGTGTATGTATTTTCTATTTTCTGTTTTAGTTACTCTGCTCTCCCTATATTCCTCAATGTAAAGTAGTGAGTGTACAGCTTGTATAAGAGTGTAAATTTGCTGTCCGCTCAAAATAACTCAACACACAGCCATTAATGTCTAAACCGCTGGCAACAAAAGTGAGTACACCCCTAAGTGAAAATGTCCAAATTGGGCCCAAAGTGTCAATATTTTCTTTGGCCACCATTATTTCCCAGCACTGCCTTAACCCTCTTGGCTATAGAGTCCACCAGTGCTTCACAGGTTACCACCGGAGTCCTCTTCCACTCCTCCATGACCACATCACGGAGCTGGTGGATGTTAGAAACCTTGCGCTCCTCCACCTTCCGTTTGAAGATGCCCTACAGATGCTTAATAGGGTTTAGGTCTGGAGATATGCTTGGCCAGTCCATCACCTTTACCCTCAGCTTCTTTAGTAAGGCAGTGGTCTTCTTGGAGGTGTGTTTGGGGTAGTTATGTTGGAATACTGCCCTGCGGCCCAGTCTCCGAAGGGAAGGAATCATGCTCGGCTTCAGTATGTCACAGTACATGTTGGCATTCATGGTTCCCTCAATGAATTGTAGCTCCCCAGTGCCGGCAGCACTCATGCAGCGCCAGACAATGACACTCCCACCACCATGCTTGACTGTAGACAAGACACACTTGTCTTTGTACTCCTCACCTGGTTGCCGCCACACCATCTGTACCAAATAAGTTTATTTTGGTCTCATTAAACCACAAGACATGGTTCAGTAATAGATGTCCTTAGTCTGCTTGTCTTCAGCAAACTGTTTGCGTGCATCATCTTTAGAAGAGGCTTCCTTCTGGGACGACAGCCATGCAGACCAATTTGATGCAGTGTGCGACATATGGTCTGTGCACTGACAGGCTGACCCCCCACCCCTTCAACCTCTGCAGCAATGCTGGCAGCACTCATACGTCTATTTCCCAAAGACAACCTCTGGATATGACGCTTAACACGTGCACTCAGTTTCTTTGGTCGACCATGGCGAGGCCTGTTCTGAGTGGAACATGTCCTGTTAAACCGCTGTATGGTCTTGGCCACCGCACTGCAGCTCAGTTTCAGGGTCTTGGCAATCTTCTTTTAGCCTAGGCCATCTTTATGTATAGCAACAATTCTTTTTTTCAGATCCTCAGAGAGTTCTTTGCCATGAGGTGCCATGTTGAACTTCCAGTGACCAGTATGACAGAGTGAGAGCGATAACAGCAAATTTAACACACTTGCTCCCCATTCACACCTGAGATCTTGTAACAATAACAAGTCACATGAAACCGGGGAGGAAAAATGGCTGATTGGGCCCAATTTGGACATTTTCACTTAGGGATGTACTCACTTTTGTTGCCTGCGGTTTACACAAAAATGGCTGTGTGATGAGTTATTTTGAGGGGACACCAAATTTACACTGTTATACAAGCTGTACACTCACTACTTTACATTGTAGCAAAGTGTCATTTCTTCAGTGTTGTCACATGAAAAGATATAATAAAATATTTACAAAAATGTAAGGGTGTACTCACTACTGTGAGATACTGTATGTTATTGCTATTAGGTTGTTTGCTATACTCAGAATCGCTCTAGGCCCCCCATTGTTTCCATTGAGCCCAGTGGACTCTGGATAGATGGTGGACTGGGGAGAAGGTTTTAACCACTCTTGAACTGATTTATATGTATTTTATCTAATGTCTGTATAATATTTTTGTCATAAACTCTCCTTTTTAAGTATGCCTATAAAGTCCATTCTTTCAAAGCCCTAGTTTATAACATTAAATTATAGGATGTGGCATAGCTTACTACGCTGTCCACAGTGCCACCCTGTGGTGACAGCTCATACATAAATTGTTCACATAACTTGGGGTGAAGAATCCTTCTCCTTTTTTGCCATTTTTATGATTAACCCTATTTTCTTTATTGAATTGGGTTTTTGTAGGAGCAGCATGGTCTGGCTATATGTGAGAATTTCAAACTAACTTTACTCCTACTGATAAGGATGACATCAATTGTAATCAATATTTAAGTAAAATGAGAAATTTGCTTAAGAAGAAGTCCAATCTTCATTGGCATATAGAATTTTTCCAGCAATATATTACTGAAAAGATTAGTCCTTTAGGTCTTATGCCGCATACACACGATTGGATTTTCCGACAACAAAACCGTGGATTTTTTTCCGAAGGATGTTGGCTCAAACTTGTCTTGCATACACACGGCCACACAAATGTTGGCCCAAAATTCCAAACGTGAGAACGCGGTGACGTACAACACGTACAACGGGACTATAAAAAGTAAGTTCAAAAGCCAGTGCACCACCCTTTGGGCTCCTTCTGCTAATTTCGTTTTTATCTCATGTTAGTAGAAGTTTGGTGTTGTAGTCCTTGCTTTGACCCAAGTCCAGTCCATGAACAGGGCGAGGAGGAGTTCATGAACCAAGAATTGGTTACTCCAGCGTGACCAATTCCCTCACATGCCTTTGCTGCGGGAGATCCAGGAGGATAATCCTGACGATTTCAGGAATTATCTCCGGATGACGGACCCCATTTTTCACCATCTGTTGGCTTTGCTGTCCCCTTATATTATGAAGCAGAACACCTGCATGCGGGAAGCCATCACTCCCGAGCAGAGGCTCGTCGCCACATTGGGGTACTTTGTGACGCGGAGAAGTCTCCAGGATATTAAGTTCACGACTGGGATCTCCCCCCAGGCTCTGGGATTCATTATTCCAGAGACCTAATCTGCCATCATTCAGGTCCTGCAGAAGGACTATATTAAGGTAAGTTTTATCCTTTAACATCACATTCTATGTATTTAATGTTTGCTAATGTATTGTATTTATTTCATCATTCCATAATTACCATGACTGTAATATGGTGTGAATGTCCTCATGCATGCTGTAAGCTTTTAATGCTCCTTTTTTGTCCTTCATGCATATTTGCCTTCACTAACCTCCCCAGCATGCTATCCTGGGCCCATACACACCTCGCCTAGTCACTTAACAATGTATTTTGTCAGCTCCATTGTTGTGCTTATTTTTGTCCTTAAATTCAGGCAGGGTTCAAGAGGCTTTTTTTGGGGGGCCAAAACTCATTTTGAACCCTCCCTCCCCCCAACCGCTAAGTCAACCGATACCAATACTCTATCTGC
Source organism: Aquarana catesbeiana (assembly GCF_042186555.1). NCBI lineage: Eukaryota > Metazoa > Chordata > Amphibia > Anura > Ranidae > Aquarana > Aquarana catesbeiana. The sequence continues at coordinate 114,247,034 of NC_133336.1, forward strand.
TGACTTTGCCAAACCCATACACACTATACCTACCTCTTTTGTGTTCATATTTATGGATGAATTCATCAAACCATGTAGTGCAAGGGCCTGCCTGAATACTTTCAAATGGTACTGTTTCAAGTTTTTTTCTCCTATTATCTTGATTTAAAGGGATATTACACTATTATTGTTTCATTTTAAGCATTATCAAAATCACTGCTCCTGAAAAAACAGCCGTTTTTAAAACTTTTTTTGCATTGATCCATGTCCCCTGGGGCAGGATCCAGGTCCCCAAACACTTTTTATGACAATAACTTGCATATAAGCCTTTAAAATTAGCACTTTTGATTATTCATTTTCCTGTCCCATAGACTTTAAGGTTGTTCGCGTGTTCGAACAAATTTTTTGCCTGTTCGCAAGTTCTGGTGTGAACCGAACAGGGGGGTGTTCGGCTCATCCCTACTGTCCAGTGGGCTGCCAATAGTGTAAGTAAGGAGGGGCTGGACAAAGTAATACACATTATTTATGCATTCAGCTCTCAATGAAGTGGAGAGGGTTACCTGTCCAAAATAGCCCCCCCACCATAAATTTCTTCCAATGGGCCATCAGAAGGGGGTGAGGAATCTGATAAGTGTACCTTGTACCTTTGACTTTAACCACTTGCTTACTGGGCACTTAAACCCCCCTCCTGTTCAGACCAATTTTCAGCTTTCAGCGCTGATGCATTTTGAATGACAATTGCGCGGTCATACAACACTGTACCCAAATGAAATTTTTATCATTTTTTTCCCACAAATAAAGCTTTCTTTTAGTGGTATTTGATCACCTCTTCGGTTTTTATTTTTTGTTTAAAAAAATGTAAAAATACCGAATTTTTTAAAAAAATTTTTATTTTTTTTATATTTTGTTATAAAATTTGCAAACAGGTAATTTTTCTCCTTCATTGATGTCCGCTGATGAGGCAGCACTGATGGGCACTGATAGGTGGCAGTGATGGGCACTGATGGGTGGCAGTGATGGGCACTGATGGGTGGCAATAATGGGCACTGATCAGCACTGGTTGGTTACACTGATAGGCAGCACTGCTAGGTGGCACTTATTGGCACCACTGGTGGGCATTGATAGGTGGCACTTGTGGGCATTGATAGGTGGCACTCATGAGCATTGATAGGTGGCACTGGTGGGCACTGTGGGCACTGGCAGGTGGCAATGGCAGGTGGCACTGGCAGGGGGTACTCATGGGCACAGATGAGGCAGAATTGCCTCTTCCTCTTCAGGACTGATGTCCCTTGCACATAAGCCGGTAATTTGCTTTTTTTTCTCCTCATGCTATCAGCGTGAGGATAAAAAAAAATTACCGAGATTTTGTTTACATCATGTGATCAGCTTTCATCGGCTGACAGCTGATCACGTGGTAAGGGGCCGGGATCAGCCCCTTACTCGGATCTGTAATCACCAAGTCTCAGTGACTCGATGATCACAGCACACGCCGCGCGCGCCCTGCAGGGAGCGTGCAAAGGGGAGGCCGTCATTCGGCTATAGCGCGGATGCCAAGTGGTTAAATACTCATTTCAATAAATGTTCTACTTATTTGGCCAAGAATGTTTGTTAGGAAATGTAGATTGTCTAGGGATATTTTTAGACCCTTGATAACTCTGCATAAGGTGTACCTTACAATCCCCACAGGCCTGTGAGATTAGCCCATGGAGACAATGATAAAAAACAACGACACAGTCTCTCTGAGCAAATCTAGAAGTCTTTATTCTGTCTCAATTAATATAAAGGGAGTTTTCAGAGGGTACAGCCCTTTTTACATAATTACAGATTGTCCAATGAAATAAGAAGACATTTTATGACAAACCGAAACTCAACAAAAATATTCATTACAACCTTATTTCTGAGAAATCACGTGCTTTACAAGAAATGTGAAGTAACTTATGAGAAACAAATCTAGAAAGAAAGATAACAAAAATAATGACCAGTACATGCAGCTGTCTGTGAAATAGAGTACAGGATAAAACACAAAATGGAAACTGATTATTCTAAAATGGATGTGGTTAAGCTAATTATGCCTTCAATCCCCTCTTAGATCATTTAAGATGATCTCTACATTATATCCAGTGTTTCAGTACTTCTTTGGGATTGTGGCATAGATTGCCTGATGATTCTTCATGTATGTTATGTAGGATAGAACCTTATCATCAGGAGATTGAATGTGTGCAATTATGCAGGTACAACACTTAAAACAAAGGTAAAGAATCAGAGCAAGGATAAATATCATAGTAGTCAGGCACCTTGGGACTTGTGTTAGAGATCCAAGTACAGCATTCGTAGTCCTCGGTCATTTCACATAAACCTGTGAGAGCTGCACTCATGCTTTCTATAGCTAACTCATGTAGTTCTAGCTGTTTTCTAATTGCTCTAGTTTCTATGTTTAACATAGCAATGTCATCTGAATTCCTCTCCATTATCTCATCCAATATACTTGAATAATTGTTCAACCTTTTCATCATGTCTATACCCCATCCTGTCCAAGAAGGAAACCATGCCCAGGCCATATCTTGTTTATAGAACAATTCCCTTTTGTCGCGGTGTTTGAGGGGGTATCTGGGGTGTATACTGGCCTCTAGGGGATGTCCCCTTTTATCATCCCCTACCACTCCCATGACAGGTACCAAGGATGCAGGATAACACCATCCCTTAACATGGAGGGGCACCCAGGGATAACACACTTTCCCACAACATACATACATAATTTGTCCCAGTGCAAATGGCTTCTTAGCGACAATCTCGTGAGTGTACTTGTCCTGTGTTGTGATTATAAATTGGCGGAATATATCACGTACATTATCAGAGAGGGAGGAAAAAGTATGCAAATTATGGTTTAGCTTTGGGTCAGATAATTGAAACAGTGAGCAGGCATCCTTGGATCTGCCCCTGCATTCGCACATAGGATGTTAAATATTGACCTGCTACAAATGGAGGAGTTGACTGTGTCTCATTCCCTAAATTTAAACACCAATCAGGGGAATGATTTTTACCTGCTACTGGAAAGGTAACAGTGTTATTTATGTACAGAGTGGATATGTTAGTTAAGAAGACAGGAGGAGTCTCGTTGAGGAAGGAGGAAATATTTAAAAGTACAGCCAAAAGGGGAATTCGGGCAGTGCTAAGATGTAATTTGCTACATATCCAACATTCTTCATACCCTGATTTTTGAGCATAAGCATACTTAAATTTTAGCAAAAGCATTTTATCAGTAGAACTATTTCCAATCTCTCTCTTTGTTCTACCTTGTGTCACTGTAGTGTTCTCTTGTGTGTGTGTGTGTTCCCACAGATACTTTTAATTGCACCCAAATCTTCAGGGTGGTAGACACAGTTAGTGATGATCCATAGGAACACTATCAGGATCAGGATGCCTTGCCAGAAGTCTGTGGTGAAATAAGCGATGTCATCTTCTCTGGCCGGACCTGCTTTCCCAGGAACTCCTCCTTCGTCTTCTTGGACTTCTGCTTGAGGGCCTTCTTTATCCAAGGTCTCCTTCCTGCTCCTAGGGCTTTGGGCAACCTTTTTTACTCAGCTTGCATGGATCCAGGACTGGCAGTTTTCCACCAGGATAGCTGTTCTGGTCACTGCAACCACTGTGGTAGAAGGTCCAAAGGTATACTCTTGCTTCTTATTTCTGTTCAGCTGTTGGACCACCACGGTGTCTCCCACCTTGAAGGGGTGAGTAACTTCCTGTGAAAAAAAAGGAGAGGTGCGAGCAACATTTCTTTCGACTGTGTCCAATGTTTCAACCAGTTTTCTTACATATTCTTCCTGTATTAAGTCTAAATATCCCTTTTCTATCATTAAAGGTGCTCTGGCCCATAGGGTGGGGAAAGGTCTACCCATCAAAACTTCAAAAGCTGAATACCCTGTTGTTTTGGAAGGGGTCATTCTTATTTCTGCCAGGACTGCTGGGAGGACCTATTTCCAGTTGGCAATGGTTCCTCCTGTGGCCTTTCTTATCTTGTCTTTTATTGTTCTGTTCATTCTTTCTACTATCCCTGAGCTTTGAGGGTGGTAGGGAATGTGAAACTTCCATTCTATCTTGAGAGTTTTTACCAAGTCCTGGCAGACCCTGGCCATAAAAGCTGGACCATTGTCTGAGTTTATCTGAGTGGGCATCCCCATCGAGGAATGATTTCCTGAGTGAGGATCCTCACTACTGTTTGTGCATCTTCTTTTGTGGTCACGAAAAGTTCAACCCATCTTGAGAATATAAAAATCTCTACTCAGAAGATCAGCCGTGACCTGTATACTTGCATGACCTATTCCGTGGTACTGTGAGATGAAGAGTGATGCACTTGCCATTGGTATACATGGTTTCCCTTCTTTGCAGAGAAGTCCAGTTTTTGGATCTTTCTGCACACCCTTTTTATCCCAGTCCCTTAACTCATAATTTGATGCATAATCCTGGAGATCTGCAAGTGACTGTTCAAATGGGCATAGGTCAGGTATCAGCATAGCCATTTAGGTGTCTGCTGTCTGTGAGATAGCAGCTTGTTTAGCAGCAAGGTCAGCCAGAGCATGACCAGTGTAGTCCAGATTTTCCCCCATCTTATAATTACTAAAAAGGCCACCCATACTCCAACCCCTTTACCTTCCTAAATAATGAGACCACACCATGCTTCTGGAGTATAAAATGGCCACGACAGCCTCTTTATTAAAAACCGTATAAAATTAACTCCAATATCAAACTTTAAATATATAAATAACATATATATATAACATATATATATATAACCTCAGATAAAGATCAACATATTTTAAACCAATCTATTGGTCAGTGACGGAGCTACACCCTTTTACCACCCATCAAAAAACAGTACACTGCGTGCACCATGATTTAAACTGATAAGGCCTCCAGCTGTACCGCTCGGAGACAACCCCTACCCGCAGTGCAACATACCGGTATTCCATTTCAGAATACACGGGAGGGGCCATACTATTGATGACCCCCCACCCCTTTTTAACCTTTCATTTACCGCTACCGTCACCGACCAACATCAAAAAAACAGCCACAGCCCAAAAGGATGAAACCTTATCCTTGAGGGCCCCTCCACACCCGCAAAGCCTTTTGAATTCCATCCTGCAATCCCATGGACCAAAGGTCAGTCCCCACATCCGTGAGGTGAACCCCATCCTTTCTCAAATAGAGGCCTACGTTTATCTCTAGCTCTCTGTGCCGAATCACCATGCCCCCTTGTTGCACTAAAAACCTTCCAACCACCTTATTAACTCTTATACGAGCCTTGTTGATTCACTCAACCGACCTGGCATTGCGCCACGTCATACGTGCCACAATATCAGACCATAACAGCAGTGTCTGCGGAAATTTGGAACGGATGTATAACAGATCCGCCTTCACATCCGCTATCAGCTCCCTGACTGTACTTACACCAAAATCGTTACCACTGGCGTGAATAACCAACACATCCGGTGGCGATATGCATATCTCTCCACCTCTGGCACCACTCTACCCCACAACATGCCTGGTCTCCCCAGCCACCTGATAAAAGCCTCCTTCCTTGATATGCCCAACTGCCTTCCATCGGGTCTCGCATCACCTCTCCTTGCCCCCCAACAAACATACGAGTGTCCCAGTATCCAGATGAGGCGTGGAGACACTCCATCTGAAACGAAAAGACAACAAGGAAACGGTGACACCAGTAAACTAAAACTACCCCGCCCTATGCGTGTAACATCCAAAACTCTATTATTTTTTTTTTTTTATTCCACTACCAGTTGAGGACGAATGTAAGTGCGGAATCTCTTCGATTCCCATCGCCCGATCCTCTTCACCGCCGCCTCATCCAATCCACATCTGGCAGCTTCTGTAGCCACCCCAGTGTGGAAGGAGTGTGAGGCGTAAGCCTTACCATCCAAACCTAACTCATACAAGCATTTCCTAAACACTGCCACAAATTGAAATCTTGATAAATGCGACCCGTCTGCATGACACAAAAATGGCCCCTCGCCCAACGGTCTAACTTTTTGGAAAGCGCTAACAGTTCTTACCGGACACACTGTTGATCCTGGCAGGGCAAACAACCACACATCTACGCCCCTTCCCATTTGATCTGTTTTGGATCTCCTCAGCCGTAAACCCACCTTATCAGCGTGAGTACTTACATCCTGAACCAAAATACCACCCGCCTCCCGCCTGGACGGACTAACCAACTCCCCCACCCGAAAAGCCCCAAAAAAGGCTAACGAAAAAGCTGCTGTAAACAATAAACACTCATAACTTGAGTCACAAACGAACCTTAACTGCGCACAAATTAATACCAAGTTTTGAAAAGTGACAGGCCTGCGGTTATCCCTTCTTTTGTGACCTTTCCGGTACCCTTTTAATGCCTGCCTCACCTCAACTCTTTTGTCCAATCCTCCTTTCCTTGCAGCTTAAAGAGGAATGACAATGCTGCCAACTTTTTTCCAATAGACGAAACCGCCACCCCACGTTCCATATTCCTTGCAACAAAATAAAGTACCATTACTCTCACCTCCCCGCCGGCCTCAGCAACCCCAGCTTCACGGATAAGTCCTGACCATTCTCTCCATACCTTCACATACGCCGCCCAAGTGGACTCACTCACAGACTGTTGTATCCATCCCGCGACGACTCCAATGCCAGCTCCCAGATCCACTCCGGGCAAGGAATTCCTTCCAACTCTGCAGCTGGAGCTAATGCCCTGAACTTGTCCCACTGAAAGCGAGACAGTGAATCAGCCAGTGTGTTATCAATCCCAGGTATGTGGACAGCATATATGAAAATGTTCAATTGCAAGCATCGCAAAACCAACTGCCGTAATAGCCTTATGACAGGTTGGGAAGACGCTGACATGCGATTGACTACCTGCACCACTCCCATATTATCGCAATTCAATCGCAACTTTAGGTTCTGACAAGACTTACCCCACAACTCTATAGCCAATACCACTGGAAACAATTCCAGCAATACCAGGTTACGAAGGAATCCCTCTGCCACCCAGGATTTTGGCCAAGGCTCCGCACTCCATTGCCCTTGAAAAAATGCCCCATAACCAGTTGATCCCGCCGCGTCTGTAACCAACTCCACGTCGAAATTACTTACCGGGCCCTCCATCCACACCGACTTCCCATTGTACTCCATCAGAAAATTATACCATACCTTTAGGTCCTCACGATGCTCTTTCGTAAGCCTCACGAAATGTGTCGGTGCTTTTACCCCCGCTGTAGCCGCTGACAGCCGGCGGCAAAAAACTCTGCCCATAGGTATTATCCTACAAGCAAAGTTCAATTTTCCTAACAATGATTGAAGTACCCGCAGCTGTACTTTCTTCATCCCATGTATCTCCCTGATTTCTTTTTGCAGATCCCCCAATTTGTCCTGCGGTAACCTGCATTCCATTGCCATGGAATCAATAACAATCCCCAAGAAGCTAATCTCTGTCTTGGGGCCTTCTGTTTTTTCCGCTGCCAGGGGCACACCAAATCGTTCAGCAATGTGTTGCAACGTTGACAATAAGATCGCACACACATTGGATGAAGGGGGACCTATGCATAGGAAGTCATCCAAATAATGGATCACCGATTCCAGCCCCGACACATCCCTTACCACCCACTCCAAGAAGGAACTGAAAACCTCAAACATGGCGCAGGAAATAGAACAACCCATGGGCAAGCACTTGTCCACATAGAATTGTCCTTGCCAGTGGCAACCTAGCAGCCAAAAACTATCCGGGTGAACCGGAAGTAGCCTAAATGCCGCCTCTATATCCGATTTTGCCATCAATGCCCCTTTCCCATATCGCCTGACCCATCGAACTGCCGCATTGAACGAAGTGTACGACACGGTGCATGCCTCCGGGTCAATGAAATCGTTAACCGAACCCCCTTTTGGGAATGATAAGTGGTGAATCAACCGAAACTTGTTCGGTTCCTTCTTCGGGACCACACCCAATGGAGACACCACTAACGCCTTGAACGGCTGTTCCCCAAACGGCCGTTCCCCAAACGGCCCACCCATGCGACCTAATTTCACCTCTTTTGCCAATTTTTCCCCTACCACCCCCGGGTGTTGTACTGCGGATCTCAGATTCCGAGCCACCGGAGGCACCACCTCCAATGAGCACGGTATTTTAAACCCCTCAGTAAAACCCTTAAACAACAACCATGCTGCCCCCCTATCCGGATACTTACTTAGGAAAGGCTGCATCCTTTCCGCCATCACCGGCGTCATCCCTCTTGTTAACAGCATCCCTGGTACGCTTTACTTTTTTGAAACACCGCGCCAGGGTATGGGTTCCCCCATACCCTGAACATTCGTGTTTAAACTTGCAAGATCCACCAAACTTACATGACCCCTCATTATACTGCCAGCACACTCCCCATTTTCTGCTGGCCGGTAGTCCTGAGGAGTGGGTACCCCCGGCCCCCCCTGAAATAACTGAGGCGGGGCCCTAGCTGATGCCATCAGTCTCATCCATAAGCTAATGTCCTTATGGTCCCAACGCAGCTCCGGACTCATCACTCTGCGTTGACGAAACTGCTCGTCATACTGTAACCAAGCCGTACCACCATAAACTCTGTGTGCTTCCCCTATAGCATCCATATAACAAAACAACCCGGAACAATGTTCTGGATTCTTTTCGCCAATGACGCTGGCCATGATAGCGAACGCTTGTAACCAATTTACAAACGTCCGCGGTATCAGTCTATATCTCCTCTTCTCCTCATCCTCCTTCTTGGAATCGTTGGGCTTAACCCTATCCAGGTTAAACTTTTCCAATGGCAACAAGGAGAATATCTCGACATATTCCCCTTTGTAGATTTTTTCTCTCACTTCCTGTTTCAGATGAGCTCCCAGCGGGCCCTCGAAACAGACATATATCTCACATTTTGCTGCATCGGCCAGCCTAACCACATCGGTCCTACCCTTAGCTTCCGGGACCCCTTTCTCATCTGACATTTCTTTACCTGTCACCGGCTCCAACGTCTGTTCAGCCTGTCCCACCGTAGCTGCCTGTTCCACAGGCCCACCCCCTGAGTTCACACTCCCCGCAGCCTGTTCCGCACCCTGGGCCCCCCCTTGTGTATCCCCTTGTGCATTGCCAAAACACCCTACCAGCACCCGTAGACCCTCCAATAGCTCCTGGAGCTGTCCCGTGGACCCAGAACTGGCGGATACTGTACCCACCACTTGTTGGTCCTGAGCCTGTCTAACCGCCCGTGGCGAAGGAGTCCCCACCCCCCCTGCACTTGTTGCCACCACCCCCAACAAACCCTGCAATGCATTGGTGAATGATAAATTGTCACTGGACTTACCGGGCTGACCAGGAGACCTCCCAACAGCCGCTGTGCCGCCTTCCCTCGCCGGTGCTTGCTGGCTTGGCTCCTCTGCGTCATCCGACATTTCCTCATCCGATTGTGCCCTGTGCGCTGGAACTGACGCCACAGGCGAATCCCTCCTGGAGCCCCGGCTATCTGCATGCTGTGGAGCTTGTCCCCTGCTGCGATCTGATGGTATAACACGCTGCCCTGACGTCCCTGCAACCGGGCCAGCCTGCTCACGATTCCGTCCACCATCTTGCGACACCTCCGTGCTGCCAAGTGAGCTCCGCCCCCTCGCAGCGTATCTTGACCCTCTGCTCACCGCTTCTCCCTCTTCAGCCTCAGCTCTGTCCCTTCCATCCGCCCCTCCACGCTCGTTTAAAGCTGCTGGGTGCCAGTCTGGTGTCTCCCTCTGGCAACCGTGCGCAGGGAAGCGGCGCCATGTTGGCCCGTGGCCCCGCCCGGTGAACTCTGCACTCACTGTGTAGCACGCCCCCCGGCCTCACCACTGCCTCCTTGCTGCTCCGTTTTGCGGGCAGAAGCGATCGTTCTTCCCCTGGACTCTTCTCAGCTCTTCCCAGTCTGCGTGCAGGCCCCGGCGAGTACCGCGCTGGAGGCCTCGATCTCCGCGCACGCGCCGCCGGCTCCTCAACCCTCGCCGATCCACTTGCCTCCCCGCCGAGCATCTCTGCCACCTGTCTATGCAGCCAATCCTACCCTCTCACCTCCGCTGCCTGCTTCAAACGTGCCAACAAGTCCTCCACACCGGCCATAGTTGAGGAGCAGAGAGATTCTGCCTCCTTGTGTCTTCTTCCCCCACGCACTGCCCGTTCTAGCTCCGCCCCCTCCTTTTAACTAGCCACTCCCCCCAACTTTCCTTCTCTCTCCTCCCCCTACCTTTCCCAAAACTTAACCCTATGTGTGTCACTAGACACACTGTCATGCCCGGCCCTGCACTAACTTCATTTCTTTCATTGCTCCGGGCCTCACTTTTCCCCTGGCTATCTCTGTCTATTGGCCTGTGTGTGCTCTGCAGTGTACTATAGCCAGTGTTTTAGGTAGCTGTATAGCTTTTAGCAGTAACATTACCAAAGAAGAATATGAAGTGTTCTTTCCATCTGCTGCCACGAAGCCATGCCTACTCCACATCACACCGAAGTCGCGTACCACGCCGTACCCATACTTCGAGTCAGTGTAAATGTTTACGTTCTGACCTTCAAAGAGCTGGCATGCTCTAGTGAGTGCAATTAATTCAGCAGCCTGTGCTGATTGATATGGGATAGGCTTGGCCTCAAGTATAACATCTGGAAGCTGCACAACTGCATACCCTGCATGGTATGTGTGATCATTTGGCCTAGAGCAAGAACCATCCACAAAAACATTCTGTGTGTCTGGTAGTGCTGTGGAAGATAAATCAGACCTGGGTGATATGTCTTGGTGAAAGAGGTTTATGCAGTCATGTTGTGGCACGACCTCATCTTGTTCTCCTTTTAATCCTAAAAGGGCGTTTAAAATTGGTGCTGGGCCTGCAGTGGGAGAAGCATATTTGATGTGCAAATTTGAATCGGACAGCAAAATCACCTCATATCCGCTCAACCTCCGAGCAGACATGTGCTGTGTATGTACATTTTTCAACAGGATTGACACATTGTGGGTGGTGTGAAGTGTGGTGTCGTGTACCAGAGTGAAAGAAGTGGCCATCTCAACCCCCATCGCCCAGGACGCTAGAGCTCTGAGGCACGCGGGCATGCCATGAACCTGCACCGGGACCATCTTTGAGAAAAAAAGCTACAGGGCGCAGTCTCCCACCATGTTCTTGGGCCAGTACTCCCGCCATGGTTCTGCAATTTTCCATGGCAAACAAGTTAAACATTTTGCCATATTTCAGGGAGGCCGAGGCTCGGGCTGGTAACCATTGCACATTTCAACATGACAAAAGCATTTAACATTTCATCAGACCACTTTACAATATCAGACATTTCAGAGAGGGTTGCTTGTCAAAATATTGTCATAGAAAGAACAGTCAGGTATCCATTGGCGGCAGTAACCAATCATTCCAAGAAAGGTAAGCATGTCCTTCTTGGTAAGTGGGCGGGGCAGACCCACAAGAGCGGCAGACAGCACAAACCCTAGGTACTCAACCTCCTGTTTACACCATTGTAACTTTTTCTTAGACACTTTGTGACCACATACATGTAACCATTCCAATAAAGATAGGCTATCAGCTTGGCAGTCCTCCTCTGAAGAACTACAAATCAAAAGATCATCAACATACTGCAACAGTACAGAACTATGAGGGGCAGTCCAAGGCCCGAGGGTGGCTTGGAGTACTATAGAATAGACCACAGGTGAGTCTATGTAATCCTGCGGCATTCTACACCAGGAAAACTGACGATTGTGTTGGTCAATCGACACAGTAAAAGCAAAGAGTGGCCGTGTCTCCTCATCTACAGGGATGGAGAAAAAAAGCATTTGATAAATCAATCACTGAAAAATACTCTGCATCATATGGTATGGCAGTAGGGATGAGCCGAACACCCCCCTGTACCCCCCTCCAGAACATGTGAACAGGAAAAATTTTGTGCGAACACCGTTAAAGTCTATGGGACACGAACATGAATAATCAAAAGTGCTAATTTTAAAGGCTTATATGCAAGTTATTGTCATAAAAAGTGTTTGGGGACCTGGGTCCTGCCCCAGGGGACATGGATCAATGCAAAAAAAAGTTTTAAAAACGGCCGTTTTTTCAGGAGCAGTGATTTTAATAATGCTTAAAGTCAAACAATAAAAGTGTAATATCCCTTTAAATTTCGTACCTGGGGGTGTCTATAGTATGCCTGTAAAGGGGCGCATGTTTCCCGTGTTTAGAACAGACTGACAGCAAAATGACATTTCAAAGGAAAAAAGCCATTTAAAACTACTCGCGGCTATTGCATTGCAGGTCCAACAATACACATAGAAGTTCATTGATAAAAACGGCATGGGAATTCCCCACAGGGGAACCCCGAACCAAAATTTGACCAAAAAAATGACGTGGGGGTCCCCCTAAATTCCATACCAGGCCCCTCAGGTCTGGTATGGATTTTAAGGGGAACCCCGCGCCAAAAAAAAAAAAAAAAACAGTGTGGGGTCCCCCCAAAAATCCATACCAGACCCTTATCAGAGCACGCAACCTGGCAGGCTGCAGGAAAAGAGGGGGGGACGAGAGAGCGCCCCCCTGAACCATACCAGGCCACATGCCCTCAACATTGGGAGGGTGCTTTGGGGTAGTCCCCAAAACACCTTGTCCCCATGTTGATGAGGACAAAGGCCTCATCCCCTCAACCCTGGCCGGTGGTTGTGGGGGTCTGCGGGCGGGGGGGTTATCGGAATCTGGAAGCCCCCTTTAACAAGGGGACCCCCAGATCCCGGCCCTCCCCCCTGTGTGAAATGGTAAGGGGGTACAAAAGTACCCCTACCATTTCACTAAAAAACTGTCAAAAATGTTAAAAATGACAAGAGACAGTTTTTGACAATTCCTTTATTTAAATGCTTCTTCTTTCTTCTATCTTCCTTCATCTTCTTCTTCTGGTTCTTCTGGCTCTTCTGGTTCTTCCTCCGGCGTTCTCGTCCAGCATCTCCTCCGCGGCGTCTTCTATCTTCTTCTCCTCGGGCCGCTCCGCACCCATGGCATGGGGGGAGGCTCCCGCTCTTCTCTTCATCTTCTTCTCTTCTTCATCTTCTTCTTCATCTTTTTCTCTGCTTCATCTTCTTCTCTTCTTCTCTTCTTCATTTTCTTCTCCGGGCCGCTCTGCATCCATGCTGGCATGGAGGGAGGCTCCCGCTGTGTGACGGCGTCTCCTTGTCTGACGGTTCTTAAATAAAGGGGGCGGGGCCACCCGGTGACCCCGCCCCCCTCTGACGCACGGTGACTTGACGGGACTTCCCTGTGACGTCACGGGGAATGCCACAGGGAAGTCCCATCATGTCCCGTGCGTCAGAGGGGGGCGGGGTCACCGGGTGGCCCCGCCCCCCATTATTTAAGAAGAGGAGACGCTGTCACACAGCGGGAGCCTCCCTCCATGCCAGCATGAAAGCGGAGCGGCCCGGAGAAGAAAATGAAGAAGAGAAGAAGATGAAGAAGAAGATGAAGAAGAGAAGAAGATGAAGAGAAGAGCGGGAGCCTCCCCCCATGCCATGGGTGCGGAGCGGCCCAAGGAGAAGAAGATAGAAGACGCCGCAGAGGAGATGCTGGATGAGAACGCCGGAGGAAGAACCAGAAGAGCCAGAAGAACCAGAAGAAGAAGAAGATGAAGGAAGATAGAAGAAAGAAGAAAGAAGAAGCATTTAAATAAAGGAATTGTCAAAAACTGTCTTTTGTCATTTTTAACATTTTTGACAGTTTTTTTGTGAAATGGTAGGGGTACAAAACCCCTTACCATTTCACACAGGGGGGAGGGCCGGGATCTGGGGGTCCCCTTGTTAAAGGGGGCTTCCAGATTCCGATAAGCCCCCCGCCCGCAGACCCCCACAACCACCGGCCAGGGTTGTGGGGATGAGGCCCTTGTCCTCATCAACATGGGGACAAGGTGTTTTGGGGGGCTACCCCAAAGCACCCTCCCAATGTTGAGGGCATGTGGCCTGGTACGGTTCAGGAGGGGGGGCGCTCTCTCGTCCCCCCCTCTTTTCCTGCGGCCTGCCAGGTTGCGTGCTCAGATAAAGGTCTGGTATGGATTTTTGGGGGGACCCCACGCCGTTTTTTTTTTTTTTTGCCGCGGGGTTCCCCTGAAGGGTCTAGTATGGAATTTAGGGGGACCCCCACGTCATTTTTTAAAAAAAATTTTGGTTCGGGGTTCCCCTGTGGGGAATTCCCAGGCCGTTTTTATCAATGAACTTCTATGTGTATTGTCGGACCGGCAATGCAATAGCCGCAAGTAGTTTTAAATGGCTTTTTTCCTTTGAAATGTAATTTTGCTGTCAGACTGTTCTAAACACGGGAAACATGCGCCCCTTTACAGGCATACTATAGACACCCCCCAGCTACGAAATTTAAAGGGATATTACACTTTTATTGTTTGACTTTAAGCATTATTAAAATCACTGCTCCTGAAAAAACGGACATTTTTAAAACTTTTTTTTGCATTGATCCATGTCCCCTGGGGCAGGACCCAGGTCCCCAAACACTTTTTATGACAATAACTTGCATATAAGCCTTTAAAATTAGCACTTTTGATTTCTCCCATAGACTTTTAAAGGGTGTTCCGCGGCATTCAAATTTGCCGCGAACACCCCAAATTGTTCGCTGTTCGGCGAACTTGCGAACAGCCAATGTTCGAGTCGAACATGAGTTCGACTCGAACTCGAAGCTCATCCCTATATGGCGGTAAGTATTGATGGCACGTCAGGCACTATTGAGGCAATCGGTACCATTAGGCTATTGATGGCCCTTAGGTCTTTTACAAACCTATAGGCACCATTTGCCTTCTTTACCGGGTTAATGGGAGTATTGTAGGGCGAGACAATTTCCCTTAAGATTCCTTACTTTAAGAAATCCTCTTTTATTCTAGCTATGGGGTATTGTCTGTGATATACAGGCTGGGCCCCTGGTTTTAAAGTGGCTTTGTAAGGTGTATAAGGGATAAATCCCACATCCAGTGAATTTTCTGCCCAAACTGCCTCCTCTATTCCTCCACATCTTCTGTCAAGGAGATGGATGTAAAAAGGGTGAGGATGTTTATCCTATCAGATTCTACATATAAACCTCCTTGCTTTGTGACTTTCATTGTAATTCCCAGTTTTCCTAGTAAATCTCTGCCCAAGAGATTCACCGGACAGCCAGGTATTATTCTGAAACAGTCGGGTCAATGATTGTAAGGGGTGGTGTTTTAAAAGAGAATGTGCATGTTATACTGAACAAGTCCTGCCTCTTGTATCCAAACTTCTATAAATTTTTCCAGAAATCTAACACAGATTCTGCTGGCTTTTGTTTGCAAGCTGGTAGAGAAGATTTGTTGCTGCGTGTCTTCATGTGATGAGGTCCTTATCTGGTTGTGGAATCTAAGGGGGGGAAGGCGGGGCACATGGTACAAGCATAGAGAAGGTTGATTTAACCCTTAAATTTACCATCCTATGACTCTGCTAAACCCATCATGGACAATGTTTGGGCTAGGATGCTATAGGGAGCCTCGGGCCAGCCGGGGATCTCCACAGCATGCATTTTTATTTTCATCTTTATTTTTCTTTCTAAACATTCTACATTTTTGTAGATACTGAGTCTTTTTTTTTTTTTCTTGGCAAAATGCCAATAAGCACTCCTTATGGCTAGAGGTTCCCCTGATCATAAGCAAGCTTTGTACGTTATTACTTTTCTTATGTTTATAACCAAACAATTTTTATTTACATTACAAATTTTTGGCAGAGTGCCAACAGGTCCAAACAGTGCCTTCAATTGCGCTAGTACTAATGCCGCAAACAATTCCCCACTATCTATTACGGTTAGTGAGATATTAGCACTTGAACCCTGTTGGCAAAAAGCCAAAAATCCAAATTTTGCACCTGACTTCCCCTTCGCAAGAGATGTCAGTAGCAAAATGAATTATTCAAATAGCATGTTTTAATCAAAAGTTAGCCTCACCAATTTATGTATTACCTTAAGAAAGTGTTATTAACGCTCTACCCATATTTTAATTGGTAAAAACGTCCCTAATGTCACAATACTTCAAAGACCTGGGACAGACTTGATAAGTCTCCCCTGCTCTTCGAATAAGTGATATTACTCCCTTCACTGTCAACCCTTCTTGAAACACAAATTTGTTATGTAAATTAAACCTTAAAACTTCAACCCGTGGTTTGCCTTCTCTAAATAAGGGTCCCTTTCCTAGTTTAAAATGATAAACTCCCGGGACACTGGCTACAAGATATGTCCGAGGACCAGTATAACAGAACAACAAACCAGTAATACATTTAGGACACTTTTGAGACATTTGTTAGTACATAAAAAGAAATTAACCTGGATACTCACCAATCCAGGGTTCCTTATAAACTCTAAAATTCTTATTCAACTCTATACAAATAAATAAATCAGCAGAAGCTAAACACCAATTAGCTTTAAAGCAATCATTTCGGTATGAGACTTAGTTCTGTCAGACCACCCAATATCTTATTTCTGTTTTTAGTTCTTTCCCTAAGATGACACTGAACGTCTGATTACGGCAAGGAAAAGAAAATATTTCTACTCACTGAATCAACGCCAAACTCATCCTGCCGACTACAATACGATACAGGTTATATCTTATACTTTAGAGTCAAAGCATTCATATGTAAATCATTAAAAGTAAGCATCAATACATCACCAAATATTGTAGCATCACTCTACGTTTCATTATAACACAGTGCAGTGGAAAGGTGTCATCTTACCTTACGACACCCAACAAATTACACAGATTACAAATCATCTTATGACAGCTATGCAATAGGAAGATAAAGCAAAGAGATCAGGTTTTGTCCCCCACACCTTATCAGACTTTTTCTTATAATTACAGTACTGTATAAATCATAGATTTCTCAGATTCTATGGACTTCACAAAGCCCTTAAAAACTCTCCCGGAGTTTTTTATCTCACTGTTTACCCGAAACAGTGGCTGCAGTCTTATTCTACGGACTTCTCCTCAAAGTCCTTGAAACCCACCCAGAGTTTATCTTCGCTGCTAACTCAGAACAGCTGTATTATTGCTTCTCAGAGCAATTAAACTTATCGAGTTCTAAAAATTAATTACAGGTCCCTTTAAAGGAATCGATCTCTGAATAAATCATGGCAAGAGAAAAATAGATATAAATCTAGCTCACCGGACCTATTATGATCAACCCCGGACAAGCCCCCAGCTGTTAGGAAATGTAGATTGTCTAGGGATATTTTTAGACCCTTGATAACTCTGTATAAGGTGTACCTTACAATCCCCACAGGCCTGTGAGATTAGCCCATTGAGACAATGATAAAAAACAATGACACAGTCTCTCCGAGCAAATCTAGAAGTCTTTATTCTGTCTCAATTAATATAAAGGGAGTTTTCAGAGGGTACAGCTCTTTTTACATAATTACAGATTGTCCAATGAAATAAGAAGACATTTTATGACAAACCGAAACTCAACAAAAATATTCATTACAACCTTATTTCTGAGAAATCACATGCTTTTCAAGAAATGTGAAGTAACTTATGAGAGACAAATCTAGAAAGAAAGATAACAAAAATAATGACCAGTACATGCAGCTGTCTGTGAAATTGAGTACAGGATAAAACACAAAATGGAAACTGATTATTCTAAAATGGATGTGGTTAAGCTAAATATGCCTTCATTGTTTGTGTCTAATCTGCTTGCAATGTTATGTGCAAAAGTACTAATTTTTTTTTTTTTGTTTGACTCCACAGTTTCCTTCCAACCCACAGGAATGGCAGACTGTGGCCTCCCAATTTGTCCAGCAGTGGGACTTTCCCAACTGCGGTGGAGCAATAGATGGGAAACATGTCCACATCGTCAACCCCCAAACTCAGGGTCGTACTATAACTATAAGGGGTATAGTAGTATAGTGTTGTTGGCGGTGGTGTCGGCGACTTATGAATTCCTCGTGGGAAAGAATGGCCGGATGTCGGATGGTGGAGTCATCGCCCAGATGGAGTTCTACAGACGACTCCAGAATGACAGCTTGGGCTTGCCACCTCCAGAAGACAACGTGGCGGGTCTCCCATTCGTATTTGTCGCAGATGAAGCATTTGCCCAGGGGGACGATCTTATGTGGCCATTTCCTATGAGGACCCTCACCCCGGAGCAGAGGGTTTTTAATTACCGGCTGGCCAGAGCCAAAAGAGTGGTTGGAAATGCCTTTGGCATAATGACGAGCCAGTTCTGCCTATTCCTTACTGCAATAAATATGGCGGAATATAAACTAAACTAAACCACATTATTCTTTCCTGCTGAATTTTGCACAACTTTTTATGAAAAAATGCTGCCAACTATGTGGCCTCAGCTCACTGGAACCAAACCTGATGGCACTTGAAGCTGGCCGCCCTGGCTTGCCCCCCCCAAAGCACCTGCGAAGTACGGCAAAGCTATGTGGAGTACTTAGGGGGTAGGGGGGCAATTGATATGCCAGATACTGTTTAAAAACACCTTGAAAATAAATTTGTTGTTAAAAACTGAACTCATATTTAATGTGATTTACTGCTGGTGTTTCTTTTATCTGTATCCTAGGTACTCCAGTCTCCAGTGGCCTTTTTTGGGGGGCATTTTCTTCAATAGTGCAAACGTAACTTATTTGATACATGAGGTGACAATCTCTTCTTCAGCTAACTATTATGTTGTGCTATGGGTCTGCTACACACACACACAATGTTTTTGTTGTTAATGTATGTAATGCATTAATGATAAAAAT
This sequence comes from Aquarana catesbeiana, assembly GCF_042186555.1. Lineage (NCBI taxonomy): Eukaryota > Metazoa > Chordata > Amphibia > Anura > Ranidae > Aquarana > Aquarana catesbeiana. The sequence continues at coordinate 114,265,778 of NC_133336.1, forward strand.
AATCATCTTTTTCAACTCCCTGAATTAATTGCTTGGAGTCCCTAAAATGGCCTTATGGGGCAAATTTTAGAGCACTGTGGGGGTTATTTACTAAAGGCAAATCCACTTTGCACTACAAGTGCACTGCAAGTGCACTTAAAAGTGCCCTGAAACTGCACTGAAAGTGCACTTGTAGTGCAAAGTGGATTTACCTTTAGTAAATAACCCCCACTGTCACTGTAACTACACCAACTTACTCCAAAACTGGTATTAAGCATTGGAAGAAGAAGCCACACATTGTTGAGTATAAAACATTTTACTCCAAGCACATACACATGTGCATTATAAAAAGGGTTTTTTAACAAACCAACATCTGTATATAACATGTATATGTGTGACAATATATAGCCTTTTTGTGGCTAAACAGGCATGTTTAAAACCGTAACATACTGTACACATCCACAACTCAGGAATAGGGATGAGCCAAACACCCCCCGGTTCGGTTCGCACCAGAACCTGCGAACGGACCGAAAGTTCGCACGAACGTTAGAACTCCATTAAAGTCTATGGGACTCGAACGTTCAAAATCAAAAGTGCTAATTTTAAAAGCTAATATGCAAATTATTGTCCTAAAAAGGGTTAGGGGACCCGGGTCCTGCCCCAGGGGACATGTATCAATGCAAAAAAAGTTTTAAAAATGGGCGTTTTTTCGGGAGCAGTGATTTTAATGATGCTTAAAGTGAAAAAAAAAGTTAAATATTTCTTTAAATATCGTACCTGTGGGGTGTCTATAGTATGCCTGTGAAGTGGCTTGTGTTTCCTGTGTTTAGAACTGTCCCTGCACAAAATGACATTTCTAAAGGAAAGAAAATCATTTAAAATTGCTTGCGGCTGTTGTGTCTAGTCCCGGCAATATGGATGAAAATCATTGAGAAAAATGGCATGGGTACCCCCCCCCCCAGCCCATTACCAGCCCCTTTGGGTCTTGTATGGATATTAAGGGGAACCCCACACCCAAATTAAAAAAAGGAAAGGCGTGGGGGCCCCCAGGCCCTATATACTCTGAACAGCAGTATACAGGCGGTGCAAACAAGGCAGGGACTGTAGGTTTGTTGTTAAGTAGAATCTGTTTGTAATTTTGAACTGGTGCATTTTTAAAGTGTAGCTCCAGCCAAAAAATCTATTTTTAAGCTTTTTGGAAAACATAGGGAAGGGTTATCACCCCTGTCACATTTGTTTTGCTGTCTGTGCACCTCTTCAGAAGATTTCACCTCACTTTCTGTCTCAATGACAAATATTTTTAGAAAATTTGGGGTTTTTAGTGAAACAAGGGTTGGTGATAAAGCATCAGTGGAGAGGAGACACATTTTTCCCCTATTAACTCTTAAGGGAGAGAATTTCCCTTCCTAGGGGTAGATTTCATCTCACTTCCTGTTGTCTCCTTCCATTTGCAAGTAGGAGTCGTTTATAAGTTGGATGTTTGAAAGTAGGGGCCTGCCCTATATACTTTGCAGAAATTTGGACCTTAGGTGTTGGTGTTGCCACAACACTGTAAGCCCTCACAGCTACTCTTGGTGGGCACTGGAACGCCCTGCTGTGAACTATTATATCAAGAATTGTAATTACATGCCATTGTTGAACAGTGGTAAAAAAATTGGGCCTTTGATGGTGGTGCTGGTGCCACAACACTGTAAGTCCTCACAGTTAATCTTGGTGGGCGCTGAAATGGGCCCTGCTGTGAAATATTAGATCAAGAATTGTAATTACATGTCCCTGTTGAACAGGGACAGAAAAATTGGGCCTTAGGCACTGGTGCCACAACACTGCAGCCCCTCACAGATACTCTAGTTGGAGCACAGGAATGAGCCCTGCTGTAAATTATTGCATCAAAATTGTAATTACACACCCCTGTTAAACAGGGGCAGAAAAATTGGGCCTTAGGCACTGGCGCTGGTCCCACAACACTGCAAACCCTCACAGATACTCTAGTTGGAGCACAGGAATGAGCCCTGCTGCAAAGTATTGCATCAAAAATTGTAATTACACGCCCTGTTAAACAGGGGCTGAAAAATTGGGCCTTAGGCACTGGTGCTGGTGCCACAACACTGCAACCCCTCACAGATACTGTAGTTGAGCGCAGCAACGAACCCTCCTGCAAAATATTGCATCAAAAATTGTAATTAGACACCCCTGTTAAACAGGGGCTGAAAAATTGGGCCTTAGGCACTGGTGCTGGTCCCACAACACTGCAACCCCTCACAGATACTTTAGTTGGAGCACAGGAATGAGCCCTGCTGCAAAGTATTGCATCAAAAATTGTAATTACACGCCCCTGTTAAACAGGGGCTGAAAAATTGGGCCTTAGGCACTGGCGCTGGTCCCACAACACTGCAAACCCTCACAGATACTCTAGTTGGAGCACAGGAATGAGCCCTGCTGCAAAGTATTGCATCAAAAATTGTAATTACACGCCCTGTTAAACAGGGGCTGAAAAATTGGGCCTTAGGCACTGGTGCTGGTGCCACAACACTGCAACCCCTCACAGATACTGTAGTTGAGCGCAGCAACGAACCCTCCTGCAAAATATTGCATCAAAAATTGTAATTAGACACCCCTGTTAAACAGGGGCTGAAAAATTGGGCCTTAGGCACTGGTGCTGGTCCCACAACACTGCAACCCCTCACAGATACTTTAGTTGGAGCACAGGAATGAGCCCTGCTGCAAAGTATTGCATCAAAAATTGTAATTACACGCCCCTGTTAAACAGGGGCTGAAAAATTGGGCCTTAGCCACTGGTGGTGGTGCCCAGAACCAAAAATGTTCTTACAAGCTATCAGCATGATCATTGAGGAGGAAGCGAATAGTCACTCAGCATAACAGGATAGTCACTCAGCATCAGCATAGGCAGTCTTGAAGGGATCTGACATTTAAAAAAAAATTTTTTGGTTACATCAGCATCAGGTGCTGATGTAACCAAAGGTGATCCAAGACTGTTTCATTTTTATGAAGGTCAGTTGATCGACAGGCGCACCCTGTGATCGGTTACAAAGCCTCCAGCAGGAGAGGCCAGTAGCTCAATTGCATACTGTGCAAGCTCTGGCCAGTGATCCATCCTCAAGACCCAGTAACCCAGAGGATTTTCGGTGGGAAAGGTGTCCAAGTCTGATCTTGCCCCTAGGTATTCCTGCACCATGTAAAACAGACGCTGACGATGGTTGCTGGAACCGATCATACCTTGGGGCTGCGGACTAAAAAATTGTCTTAACGTATCGGTCAGATGGCCATCTTCTCCCCTGCACCCCCTTTTACTGACCAAAGCCTCAACATCACATTGTCCAGAAACAGGAGTTTGTAACCTCCCTGTCTCTGGGAACGCTTTGCACAGACCTTTCTGCAAGGCCTCCCGAAGATGTTTCATCCTCTGCTCCCTCTGCGATGGCAAGATAAGGTCCGCAACCTTACCCTTGTAATGTGGATCAAGGAGGCCAGCCAGTAATGATCCCTATCCTTGATACCACGAATACGAGGATCCTTCCGCAGACTTTGCAGGATCAGGGAGGCCATGCAGCTTGGGTTTGCTGAGGCATTATCCCCCTGATGATGACACGTGATCCCTGTGTCGAAGACGCGTAGGGGAGGGGCCAGGACGGAGAGACTGACACGAACTTTACACCAGCGCTGTCCCAGCACAGCATACCGCACCAAACATCCAGTGATTTTGCTTAGAAAACCGTTATAGTATGGTGCACTGATGCACCAGTGCCATGTGAGTACCCCGGTGTGGGGAGCATTTTCTTTTAATAAAAGTATTTTGACTATATTACACTATATAGTTTCCTTTTCTTCTATATGTATGGAGCCACATTGTTTCCAGCTGGAGGAGTGCAGCAGACACTGAGACTGAGCCCAGGGGTGGCTCCAAAGCGTATTTGGACTCAGGGTAGAAGCTGAGTCACACGCTCTGAGGTGAGCACATTAGCTTAAGGGGGTCACGAAGGAGCACCGGAGCATGTTTTGCAGCACTCAGGATATCTTTGGCATGATGTTGGATTGTTGTCACAGCTGAACACCACCTGCACGCATTGTTTTATTATCACTGCTGGACATTATTTGCACGCATTATTTAGAGTGCCAAAGAGAACTTTTTTCATTATTTATTATTTATTAATTTTTTCATTTAAACAAGCAGGATACTTTATATTGAGCACTAAGCACATTTTATGTTGATTAAGACACTATGTATGGTGTAACAAGCACTATTAAGCACTAATTTATGGTGTAACAAGCACTTGTTTTTTCACATCTTGTTTATTTATTCAACATTCATATTACTGATGCATGCACTGTCACTGCTCACCATCCTCATGGCCTCCTCAAATGGTGACAGGACAGTGCATGCATTCCTGATCATGGCCCACTGGCGTGGGGAAAAAAAACAAGCTCCCCTGACCCTGTCCTGGTGCCATAGTTGCATAGGTACTCATTGATGGCCCTCTGCTGTGTGTGCAGCCGCTGCAGCATGGCCAACGTTGAATTCCATCTGGTGGGCATGTCACAGATTAGGCGGTTCTTGGGCAGGTTAAACTCCTTTTGGAGGTCAGCCAGCTGAGCACTGGCATTATATGACCGGCGGAAATGCACACAGACTTTCCTGGCCTGCCTCAGGACATCCTGTAAGCCCAGGTACCTGCTCAAGAACCGCTACACCACCAATTTAAGGACGTGAGCCAAACAGGGCACATGGGTCAGTTGTCCCTGTCGGAGGGCGGAGAGGAGGTTGGTGACATTGTCGCAAACCACAATTCCTGGCTTAAGCTGGTGTGGCGTCAACCACCTCTGAACCTGCCCCTGCAGAGCTGACAGAATCTCTGCCCCAGTGTGGCTCCTATCCCCCAAGCACACCAGCTCAAGCACCACATGGCATCTTTTTTGCCTGTGTGCTTGTGTAGCCCCTTGAACGCCTACGGAGCACCGCTGGTTCCGAAGACAAATCAGCACAGGAAGAGGCCATGGAGGAAGAAGAAGAGGAGGGGGTAAAGGAGAGAGGTGTGGCAGAATCACGACTAGTAGAATTTTGGAGGCGTGGTGGCGGAACAACCTCCAACACTACTGCACCCTGTCCTACATCCTTCCCAGCTGCCAGAAGAGTCACCCAGTGCACGGTGAAAGATAGGTAAAGTCCCTGTCCATGCCTGCTGGACCATGAGTCAGCGGTAATATGCACCTTACCGCTGACCGCCCTGTCCAGCGAGGCATGGACATTGCCTTCCACATGCCGGTAGAGAGCCAGAATCTGCTTCCGTGAGAAAAAGTGGCGTTTGGGAACCTGCCACTGAGGAACCGCACATTCCACAATCTCATGGAAGGGGGCAGAGTCTACCAACTGAAAAGGCAGCAGTTGATTTACTAGCAATTTAGCCAAGCTAGCATTCAACCGCTTGGGCATGTGGATGGCTAGGAGTGAACTTCTTTGCTAGGGCAGGGAAATTTGCCTGGTACAATCTGACGTCGGTGTACCGATAGTAGATTGCCCGCAAGTACTTGGCTGTGACACACCTAATTCTACACCTTCATTCCTCTCAGTGCAGGTTTTAGAGAGGACTGAAGGTATAGTGGGGTTGAAGATCCCAGCTGATGAGGAGCAAGGAGAGGTGCGCTTTGTTCTTTGGTGTGGGTCTTTTTAGGTACGCTTGCCAATGAACTGCATGGCAGGTCGACATATGTCTGGTCAAGCATGTGGTGCCCAAGCAGGTGATGATTTGGCCACGCGAGATACGCTTGAGATGTATGTTGCAAATAGCAGCGGTGGGATCTGATGCACTCATCTCAAAAAAGGCCCACACCAAAGAACTTTTGGAATAACGTGCAGAGACAGCAGCGCCCTGCACATGCGGAGCTCTGCGGTGTGATGCAGTCGGTGTGCTGTCCTTAAGCTGGCCCCTGGAGGGCATCCTGCCTCGTTGGAGATGTGCCTCCTCCTCCTCCTCCTCCTCTCTCCTATCAGGCACCCACGTGGAGTCAGTGACTTCCTCATCATCCCCTCCCTCCTCATCACTGGATCAAACCTGGCAGTGTGCTGCAGCTGGGGGAACATGACTGCCAGATTGCTGTCCTTCTTGGGCACCCCCTCTCTCTGGGCTCACATTACTGCCTTCCTCTAGTTGGGTACCATCATCTGAGCCTTCAAAACGCTGGGCATCCTTCTGGAGCATGTACCCAAAACTGTGGTCAAACAGTTCGGGGGACTCCTCAGGAGGACATGGTGGGGCTAGGGAAGGAGTGACCAATGCCATTAAGCCGAGGGAAGAGGCCGCGTTGGTAGCTGCTTTGCCAGACAAAGTACCCTGAGCCTGGGTGAGAGAGGATGAGGAGGATGAGGAAGGCTTGGTCATCCACTCTACAAAGTCTTCGGCATGTTGCAGCTCAACACGGCCAGCTGCCGAAAAAAAGGACAAGCGTGTCCCACAGCCACGTGCTGATGAGGATGCACCGTGTCCATGACCAGCACTGTTGCCTCTAGACACAGAGCCTGCTTGCCCTCTTTTATTGGCTTGTGACTGTCTGCCTCTCCTTGTTGGCCTTTCAGACATACTAATGGCCTGCAGTGAGATGTAGCTTCACAAAGCTGGGATGTATATATATATATATATATATATATATATATATACTGATTATACTGCAGCTAGCAGAATCAACTGCCTGCCTGTAGTATTATTAGTATGAGAACACCAGCAATTGTCTTCAGGTAGCTTTAGGTGCACACTGTGCAGAGGACACAGTACACTAACTGTAAATACTGCAGCTGCCTGTGGTATTAATAGGATCAGAAGAATAACAGCAATTGTCTTCAGGTAGCTTTAGGTGTACACTGTGCAGAGGACACAGTACACTAACTGTAAATACTGCAGCTGCCTGTCTGTGGTATTAATAAGATCAGAACACCAGCAATTGTCTTCAGGTAGCTTTAGGTGCACACTGTGCAGAGGACACAGTACACTAACTGTAAATACTGCAGCTGCCTGTGGTATTAATAGGATCAGAAGAACAACAGCAATTGTCTTCAGGTAGCTTTAGGTGTACACTGTGCAGAGGACACAGTACACTAACTGTAAATACTGCAGCTGCCTGTCTGTGGTATTAATAAGATCAGAACACCAGCAATTGTCTTCAGGTAGCTTTAGGGGCACACTGTGCAGAGGACACAGTACACTAACTTTAAATACTGCAGCTGCCTTCCTGTGGTACTAATAGGATCAGAAGAACTCCAGCAATTGTCTTCAGGTAACTTTAGGTGCACACTGTGCAAAGGACACAGTACACTAACTGTAAATACTGTAAATACTGTAAAAACACCTGCCCGCCTGTCAGTATATTAGGAAGAGAATAACAGGAACGGTTCTAGCTGAACTTAATACAGTGTGTATATATATATATATATATATATATAAAACACCTAGGATGCAAATATATACACAATACACTGTAAGTGCAGCTAACTGACTCGCCTGCCTACTTTACCTAACTTAAATCAAATGAAACTGTCCCTCTGTCTATCTCTCTCTGCCGCCAGAACACACTACACAAGGCCACCACACAGACAGCCTTATATAGTGTGGGGCGTGTACTAAACCCCCTGAGCCATCATTACGGCTCTCTGTACAGACAGCGCTGTGATTGGCCAAGCATGCGGGTAATAGTGCATGCTTGGCCAATCATCAGCCAGCGATGCACTGCGATGCCACAGTGAATTATGGGCCGTGACGTGCCACTCGAATTTGCTGCGAACGGCCCATAACGTTCGCAATTCGACGAACAACCGAACAGGCGATGTTCGAGTCGAACATGAGTTTGACTCGAACTCGAAGCTCATCCCTACTCAAGAACTTACAAAGTTCAACTTTGATAAAGTGAAGGCAATATGAGAAGTTAGTATGTCAAAACTGTGTTGATTTTGCCTTCATCAGATGGGGTGATGTCACCCCTGTAAAATTTTGAAGATGCACACAAATTGGAACTCAAAAATGTGGATTTCCATCACGATCCCATGCCTAAAATGTGTGTCTTTTCCCTACAGTACATCTATTTTTCTAAAGCCACAAAACACACAGTGTGTCAAAATGTGCTACATCCCATCATGGGAGATCAATGGACGTGTTTCGGGGGTGCAACCCCTTCCTCTCATCTACTTCAGTTGCGAGTAGGGATTGCACCCACAAAACACATACATTGATATCCCATGATGGCTGCTAGCACATGTTGACACACTGTGTGCATCTTCAAAGTTTGGCTTTCAAATTACTTTAAAATTTATATAAAAACTTAAAAAAATGACAACATTGATTTTTTTTTGGTTAGATTTTGGCTAAAACATCAATGATGTTGGTGAGTCTTTTTTCAACATCATTGATGTTTTCATTGACCTTCTCTTATTCCCATTATTTCGCTGATCAGGATTTGTGCACTTGCACTGTTGAAGTGAGTTTCTTCTTCCACAACATCCACATCACCTGACAAAAACACACCATGTATTATAAATATGCAGGCATACATATATTACCTGAAGCTGTGGTCTCAGACACTGACCTGTTTTGGTCACCATTTCCTCACTTCCTGAATCTTGGAATCCACATCTGTGTCCTCAGATGTCCTGATTCTTTTCTCCCATATGTGAATACAAAAAGGTATACTTAGCACACAGAAATTTGAGGCAAGAAATAGTAATATGAAACATTGCTTGGAAGTGTCGTCCAATTGTCTGTTTTGGCCGAGTTCCAAGGTGAAGACATGATTTTTTCCCTTTCCGAAGCTGGAATACTTACCTGTTTTGTTAAAGTTTCACACATAGAGAGACCCCTAGTATCCACTGGAGCACCTGCGTGGGACACCATAAAAAGTTTGTTCTGGTGTCCCACACTAGTGCTCCTGCGTCAAGATGTGTAAACAGCTGCTGAGTGTCCTCTCCTTACACTGAATCAAGTTTGCATTTCATTTTAGTTACAAACACATCTAGACAACAATGTAGTAAACTTATGTAGCACTAACTCTCGGTGGAGCTGCTGGTTTAAAGCGGGCTTGTTACCTTCACTCTCGATACCTCTGTTTCACCGGCACCGGGTCTAGGGTTCCGTTGAGTTTACCTCTGGACGATATAAGCACCAAACACTTGAGTAGGTTTTCCAATGCTTTAATGAACAAATAAAGGAAGTAGCAGGAAAGAGGCAGAAGGAAAGCTGCAGGGAAGCTCAAATACCTTTCCTTAGTATTCTTCAGAACATTCTTAGTAATCGAACACCTGTAGTTGAATGTGCTCCTCTTGTGGGATTCAATCTTTGCCCGCCTGGATAGACCTCTCTCATTTGTCTAGCAGCCAGTACGTAGCACGAACAAAAGTCTCTGCCACAGACTTGTTTGAAATAAAACCCTTACGATCCACTGCCACAGGATGTATTGGTTTGCGATGAATGTCAGACACAGTACTTGAACCTTTAAGCCAACCCGGCAGTACTATGCAGTAAGTCTACTTCAGCATACGTCCTCCAACCGAGTCACCATGCCCCTCTCCAGACCAGCACTCTGCATGATCCTTCCATGACGGGTCCTCCCCTGGGATCTTCTCAACTGTCCAGCTTCTTCACTCAGGATAGACAGCTCAGGACCATTCCTCTGCTGCTATGGTAGGCCCCAGACAGACTTCTGGGCCCACCCACACGCTGCAGCGACGTGGGGCTCTGGAACGGAAGACCACGAGGTGGTACTCTTAACACATACCTGTCAGCCAGGAGGGCCAGCAAGTGGCTGAAAACGAACCCCAGAACATGGTGTCTGTCCCATAAATACCCTCTCCCAGAATGCAACTCGGAGGACCACCTCCACCGAGTTATCTCCGGGACAAAGGAGCACTCATACGCTTCAACACGTTGCTTTTCCAACACTGGCCCATGGCGACAACGACACCCACCGGCACAGTGTGGAACTACACGCAACGTCAGCCAAGCTGGAACAGAGGCAAATATAACTTCCTATAATAAGTGACCCACTAGATTTACCTATCAGCGGTAGATAAAAATCTACCAGAGCTACACTTATTTTCATACAAATAGGCATGAACAAATGTAGTTAACCTGCATCTGCCAAAAACGTATTAGTGGTCGATCAAACAATGTTTAATACGAACGATTACTGTGCCCACAAAGCTCAAACTTGCCATTTTAAACTGTACAACAGTAAAGAAAAGCACATGGAGCAGCATTAAGTAATAATAATAATAGGAACACACGACAAATACTAGTGGATCTTCCCGCTGGTCTCTCCTCATCTGCTCCTTAGTCAGCTGAGGCAATTCTTGGCTGCGTACTTGGATCAGGTTGCAATAATGTTTTGGTACTCCCCCAGGGGTGACCCCCACAGCTTCAGCTCCTATCGCTCCCCTGTGCTTATACTCCACCCCTTTGCACACTGCTTGTACTCCTTCGGGAGGTAAATGAACCCAACTTCTCTGATCATGATGGGTGAAGTGTGGTCTTCAGGAGAGAGCATCAGCATCTCTATTTCCTACTCCTGGCCGATATTTCAGGCTGATTTGGAACTCCGATAAAGCGGCTAGCCACCGATGCCCAGTGGCGTCCAGTTTGGAAGAGGATAGCAAATCGGTCAGGGGATTGTTATCCGTTTTCACCACAAAGGTGGCTCCATACAGGTAGTCTCGAAGTTTGTCCACTACAGCCCACTTGAGGACCAGCAATTCCAACTTGTGCACTGGATAATTCCTCTCAGGGGGGAGTAAGGCTGCGATTCACATATGTTATTGGGTGGAGCTTCCCTTCTGATTCTTGATACAACACTCCCCAAATACCCTCTCTACTGGCATCCGCATGCAATTCGTAAGGCTTTGAGGGGTCAGCGTAGGCCAGCACTGGAGCTTTGACCAAACTCCCCTTCAGTTTCTCAAAGGACCTCTCATACTTTATGGTCCACTGGTCCTGGATAGATTCCTTCAGCCTTCTGCCTCCTCCTTTCGGGGTTTTTTGTTGTTCTCCATCTGTTTGTCTCTGTAACATCTTGTTCAAGGGCCGAGAAATCTGAGAAAAGTTCTTCACAAACCATCTGTAGTAAGAACAGAAACCCAAAAAAAACTCAACTCAGTGATGGTGGTGGACCGAGGCCAAGAAGTGACCGCCTCCAGTTTTTGTGGGTCAGTAGCTATCCCTTCTGCAGATACCACATGCCCTAAATAGATGACAGAGGTCTGGTAGAATTGGCACTTCTCCAATGACAACTTCAACCCCTCCTTGTGTAATCACTGCAAGACCTTCTTCAATCAGGCCTCATGCTCTTCCAAAGTTCGACCAAACACGATGATGTCATCAAGGTAAACCAGTACTTCTACCAGGTTCATATCACCCACTGTTTTCTCCATCAGTCACTGAAACGTGGCAGGGGCCCGGTCAGTCCCTGAGGCATCTGATCAAACTCAAAGAATCCTAGTGGGCTATAAAAGGCAGTCTTCTCCCGGTCTTCTGGGTGCATAGGGATTTGGTAGTACCCACTCTTCAAGTCCAACACACTGAACCATTTTGTCCGAAATAAACACTGCAAGGCTTCTTCTTTCAAAAAAAGATTTTATTTGATTTTCAGAGAATACAGTTAATAATGCAGTCTTGTGTACAGTCTTGTTTTGTAGCATAAACAGAAGCAAATAATAGAAAAACTACTTGGTTACAAACTTGGTGTTTACAGTAAGAGAGGATTTCCAATGTATGTACCCATGCGGGTTACTGCGTGACATGTTTACCAGATCATAGCAATGCAATAAATGGTAACAAATAGTGGGAACCTGGATGGATCTGTTAGTAACCCTGAATACATGGCATTTTAGAGCCTGAAAAAACACAGAGAAAATAATACTAAGAGAAAAAATAACGAAAACAGGGGGGGGGGGTGGGTAGATGGGGGGGGAGGGGGAAGAGGGGGGGGGGGGAGCCCTATATAGATTGATAAAATTGATATAGTATGATGTAATGTCGTATAATTATTGTCCAGCATTAATAGTTATTTCTGTTTGAAGTATATAATTATTTATAATCATTTAGAAACATTTATGTAGACCCACTGACGTTGACGTTGGGACTGGCGTTAGGTTGGCTGGAGTCAGAGATAGGAGTGTGATTTCGATTGTAGTCTTGAGTTGGCATCGGGAGGACGGAATCGAAATAGGAAAAGGAAGATGAGCTGATGTTTGAAATCTCTTCTTTTGAAAGAGATACATGCATAAAGGCTTGCCATTTGGAGTAGAAGTGATCTATTGATTTTTTTTGTTTGAAGTCCGTGTTTAGGCGGTCTTTGAGTAAAAGTTGCATGAGGTCCCGTTTGACTTGAGTGATATTGGGGCTTACAGGTGTAATCCAGTTTTTTAAGATGGTTCTTCGTGCAATTAATAGGCAAGTCAAGGACCACCCTTTGTGTGATGTGGTGTCCTTCGGGGGCTTTGTAGAGCCGACCTTGGTGACGGTCGTTTTGGACCATGGCAGTAGGATTGGGTCCCAGTAGCCGAAGATAAGAAGCAGAGGATCCTTGGGTAGTTTAGTTAGAGTCACTTTAAATATGTAGGCTATAACTTGGTCTCAGAAAGTGGATATGTAGGAGCAGTACCAGTATCGATGAGCTAAGGATGGTTTCTGGTGTTTACAGAGGGGGCAGATGGCTTTGTTTTTGTCCGTTTTGGAAGATAAGAAAGGTATATGTGTCCTGTGGGCTATTTTCAATTGTGTTTCTCTCCATATTTCATTTGGTGTAATCTTTTGGACTGCGTTAAGCCCTTGTAAGATTTTTTCTACTAGATTTGAATCAGGGAAGTCTTTATTCCAGTTTTTAATTGACGATGACGAGAGAGGTGGGGAGGATTTGCTGAGGAGTGGTTTGTATATGTCCGAGATTTTGTATGTGTTACTCTTTATCATTTGATCCGTGACATTTGTTTGGAACCTTTTGTCGTCTTGATTGCACGCCTCCCTTAAGAAACTGATACATTGCCTATAGTAGAAGTTGTGAGTGGAGGGTAGAGAGAAGGTTTTCGCGATGTTAGCGAAGGGTAGTGGTTGACCCGTCTGGGTGTTGCAGAGCTGAGAGAATTTAGTTAGGCCTTTCTGTTCCCATGTTTTGAATGGTTTGTGCTCTAGACACGGCGGAAATGCCGGATTTCCTTGAATCGGGAGGTGTATTGACAGAAAAGGGGATACCTTTAGTATTTTCCGTGATTCTCTCCACGCTACTGCTGTGTCTCTTAATAGGAGATTATGTTGGTGGGGAGAGGGGACTGACTTCCATCTGCAGTGTAAGAGGGCTACAAGTGAGTAGGGATGGGCCATGTGGGATTCCAAAGAGAAATTTGAGTATCGAGAGGACTGGGTTATCCAGTCTAGACTTGTTCTTAGCAAACATGCAAGGTTATACATTCTGACATGCGGGAGACTGATGCCCCCTTCGCGCCTGGGAAGATAGAGTTTTTTCAAAGCTATACGTGGTCGTTTGTTCTGCCATAGGAATTTAGATATAGCGTTATTAAGTGAGGTCACATCTTTATGATGGAGAAGTAGTGGGATGGTTTGCATGGGGTAAAGTAGTCTGGCAAAACTGACCATTTTTATTAAATGACATCTTCCCAGAAGCGAAAGGGGCAGATCCATCCAGGTAATTAATTCCTGAGTTATTTTTGACACCAAAGGAGGGTAATTGAGGTGGTATAGCGAGGAAGGGAGTTTTCCTATTTTTATTCCTAAGTATGTAATGTGGGATTTAGCAACGGGGAAAATTGAATGTTGGGTCCATTTAGGTGCGGAGTGGGAACCGATGGGAAGAATTTCGCTTTTGGTGTAATTAATACGGAGACCCGAGCACAAGCGAAATTCATCGAATACATTTTTTATGGTTAGCATATCAGACGAAGGGTTGGCTGAAAATATAAGGACGTCATCTGCAAAAAGTGAGGTACGTAAGTCGTGTGGGCCTATCTTTAAGCCATGTAGGGGGGCTACTGATGTTAGATATCTGGAAAGTGGTTCTAGTGCTATATTGAAGAGGAGTGGCGATAGGGGGCAGCCCTGGCGTGTGCCCTTATGGAGGCGAAATTCTTCTGATAGGAGACCTGCCGCCACTAACCTTGCTGTCGGAGCTGTGTACATGGCGGTAATAAGGTGGTGAAAGGGGCCAGAGAATCCTATTGCCTTCATTGTCATGGATAACCAGTCAAAACTGACGTTGTCAAACGCTTTTTCTGCGTCTAGCGTAATAATGGCATGATCCGTGTTTGGGTGATGTATTGCGTGTTCTAGGGCTAGCATAACTTTGCGGATGTTAAGGGTGGCTGTTCGTCCTTTAATAAAACCTGACTGGGCGGGGTGAATTAGAGAAGGCATGATGTCTGCTAGTCTGGTGGCTACAATTTTTGAGAGGATTTTGACATCAAGGTTGAGAAGTGATATGGGCCTGTATGATCCTGGTTCTTGCGGGTCTTTTCCCTTTTTTGCCAGTAGTTTTATGATGGCTTGGTTCCCCGAATGAAGGTATGAACCCCCTGACCATATATGTTGATATACTTGGAGGAGAGTAGGTTCTAATAGGGGTTGTAGGGTCTTGTAGAATTCGCTGGTGAGGCCATCCGGGCCTGGGGCTTTAGACAAGGTTAAGTTGCGGATAGTTGCCGATATTTCGGGGAGAGTGATAGGTGCGTTTAGGGTTTCTAGTTGTGTTGGGGAGATTTTGGGAAGGGTTATTTTTTCTAGAAAAGCGCGTGCTGTTTGTGGATCTATCGGATCTGAGGCATAAAGAGAGGAGTAGAATTGTTGCATGACTTTGTTAATTGGGAGTGGAGTGGCATGGAGGGTACCCGCTTTGTCACGTAGGGATGTGATATGGGTTGGGCGGAATGGACCTTTGCAAAGTCTGGATAGGAGTTTTCCTGCTTTATTCCCAAATTTATGGAAGGAGGCATCTAAATAGGCCTTCTTGGTGTTTTCTAGATTGTTTACCCAAACGTCAAAGTCCCTTTTTGCTATCTGCCATTCAGAGCGTGTTGTTGGGGAGTCATTGGTGTAAATATCTGGTTGTGCCCGGTGTAGACGAGAGCTAGCTTCTTTGTATTTAGTTAGGGTGTTGCGTTTGAATGATGTTGCATAGGAAATGATACGGCCTCTCAGGAAGGCTTTACCAGCGTCCCAAAATAGGTTGGGGTCGTGTATGTGTGGGGCGTTGTTCGAGGAGTATTCAGCCCAAGCGTCGGAGATGTAGTTTTGGAAGTCAGTGTTGTTGTGTAGATATGATGGGAACCGCCATATATTGGGGTGTGGAGGTAGGTCTAAATTATCTAGTGTCACTTCTATAGGGGCATGATCTGAGATAGTGATGTCGTGGATGGTGGAGTTTTGGAGGTAGGGTAGAAGGTTGTCAGAGCCGAAGGTGTAGTCTATTCTGGTGAATGTTTTGTGTGGATTAGAGTAGAAAGTGAATTCCCTGTCTGCTGGGTGGGAGAGGCGCCATAGATCCTGGAAATGGTTGGATTCCATGGTGCTAGCCAAGAGGGAAGGGGGTAGTGGGTTAGTGTCCTTTTTTGGTCTTTTTTGTGAGGACCTGTCATCCATCTGGTGGAGGGTGTCATTGAAATCTCCTCCGATTAGATGAGGGAGATGTGTGTTTTCTAGAAGCCAACTGGATAGTTCAGTGTAGAATTGTCTGCTTGGATTATTAGGGGCGTAAACATTTGTTATAGCTAGTTCTTTGGAGCCTATTTTTATGTGTACCGTGAGTAGACGGCCCTGGTCGTCGTTTTTTGCGGACAAGACTGTGCACGGGAGGTTTTTGTGTATGAGTAAGAGAACGCCAGCTTTGCGTCCTGTTGCTTCTGAGCCTAGAACAGTGCCAACCCAGAGTTTCTTCATGCGATGAAAGTCTGAGGCCGGTAGATGGGATTCCTGAAGAAGTGCTATATCGGCTTTGAGCCGCTTGAGATGCCTGAGGATTTTCATTCTCTTTTGGGGGGATCTGAGACCCTTTACATTCCAGGAGAGTATTTTCATATTAGGGGGGTAGAAAAGGGATGTGTGTTATTAAGTGTGTTTTAATATTATGCGGAAGGTGTGGTAGTACGTCAGGTGTGTCTGGAGGTCTGAGATTGTTATGCGGGATGTGTATAAATACGGGAATGGATTTGATTTGGCTAGGGCCGCGAGGGAGAGGGGGGGGGGGGAAGGGGATTTAACCTGTAAAGGAAGCAACAAAGTGAGAAATATCACTAGTAAAACATACGAACATGGAAGCTTCGCTTTTTTCCGCATGAAGTCACTGTGTAGGTCAGCTCCCATCTCAGGACGGTGATGATATAGCCCCAGAGAGCCCTTGGCCGTAAGGTAAGTGTTCATGTGGGCAACAAGGGGACACATATGAGGGGAGGGAGGGAGTGCAGTTGTCCGCACACAGTGAGGCCATGAGGATGTAGAAAAAAGAAGAACATTGTCATTTACTAAAAGAAATAACTTGCTAGGAAGGGACCTGTAAGAAAGAGATTACAATGGAAAGGCAAACATATGCAAACGAGAAATATTGTACATTACGTGTAGATGAGGTACAGTTGGTACGTGGAACCTGAGGGAGGACAGAGATAACTTTACTGTCCAAAATTCTTGGGACCGATGGAGGTGGGTGTCAGGTTTTAGTTCAGCGGTGCGTAAAGCGGTGCTGGTCCGGAATCGAGGGTCTAAATCGCTTGGGGGAGTCTTTACGCGGGCTTCGTTGATCCAGGGAGCGATTGATTGAAGTACCTTTCGACGGGGTGTGTTGTTGAGTGTTGGGAAGTAGGGACCGCATATATGCCTCTGCTTCTGAGGGTTCCTGGAAGGAGAGCTGGTCCCCGTTAGGTGTTTTGAGGCGTAGGGTGGCCGGGAAGGCTAGGGTGAACTTGATCTGTTGCTTGAAGAGTTCAGAGCATATTTGTTGAAAGGCCTTGCGTTTCTTGGAAACTTCGATGGAGTAGTCAGCAAAAATCAGGACTCTCACTCCGTCAATTTGTAGTGAGCGAGATTGTCTAAATTTTTGAAGAATGAGAGCCTTGTCGGAGTAATTTAGATATTTGGCTATGATGGGCCGAGGAGTCTTGCGTACTTCATTATACAACCCCATCCTGTGAGCGCGTTCCACTGTGCAGGGGCCTGTCAGGCCTAGCGCCTCGGGTATGCGTTGGGAGCAAAAGTCCATTAGGGCAGATGCTTGGAGGGATTCCGGAATCCCTACGAATCGCAGGTTGCTCCTTCTGGATCTATTTTCCAAATCGTCAAGTTTTTGGAGTATATATTGGTTCGTTTTGTCTTGTGCCTGTTCCGTGGCTTGAGCTTGGTATATCTCTTCCTCCATGCTTGATTGGCGGTGTTCTAGTTCGTTTAGCCTAGTGTTGTGTTCTCCTAGCTGGGCCTTTATTTGTTTCATCCCCGCATTTACAGCCTTTTCTACTGAAGCAGAAATCATAGGGGACAGAAGTGCTGCCACTGCCTGTGCTATGCGCTCGGTTTTGTGGTCCCCGGCGAGCTGTAGGGGGGTAGCTGGCATGGAGAAGGCCTGAGGAGGGGGTGCTTGAGGAGAGGGAGCCTGGGAGTGTGGCTGGGTAGGGGGTGTCTGAGGGGATGTGTGTGGAGCTGTGCTTCCACTTACTTCCATCTCCGCTGTGTGTTGTTGCTGCTGCTGCGCGCCTGTGCAGGTTTCCGTGTAGGCCGAAGCCGGGGCCTCGATTTGCGGCTGAGCCGGCGGCGTCAGGGCCGTGTTGGAGCGGGAGCTGCGGACCTCCACAAAACGGTCCATAGGGCGGGTGCAGGTGCCCGAGGCGGCCGATGGAGGTATCTGGCTTCTGGGCCGGTTTTTTAGGCAGATTTATGTGTCCTCAGAGCGGGAGCTGTGAGAGAGTGCAGCTACTCCATGCGGCGCCGGAACCGGAAGTGTGCAAGGCTTCTTCTATGCGAGGGGTCATGTATTGATCGGGGATAGTTTTTCGATTCAAGGTTGGATAATTGATGCATATCTGTAGAGACCCATTCTTCTTTCTCACCACCACGATCGGGGAAGCGTAAGGGCTTCGGGATTCTTTAATCACTCCTGGCCTTTTCAGTTCAGCTAGTTGTTCCCGAAGGTCTTCCAAATCACATAGGAGGAACCATCTTGCCCTTTCTCGAAATGGCTTATCCTCAGTGAATCGGATGCAATGTTGAGCACTCTTAGCACAGCCCACATCAAAGTCATTTTTCGAGAATATCTTCTCCCACCGATCTATCTGAGCTTTGATCATTCGTTCCCAAACAAGGGGGAGGCTTGGGCAGTGAGTAGTGTTGTTTCTTCCATCTCCCATTTGGGCTGGCTCACTCTTCTCCCCCGGGGTAGCAGCACTCACTTTCCCAATCACCATTCGTGACTAGTGATGTTCCGCACACTAACAGGGACTTGCCCCCCACTCCGGAACAGAGCCAGAGTGGGTATAATTTCTGGAATTAACTCTAGCCCAACTTCCTCCCCTGTGGGGTCAGCTTCTACCACCACATACAGACCCGGTTGGTCCCAGGACAATTTCTGGTTAATTCCAGAAATTATACCCACTAGGGTACTTCTGAGTTCCAATACCCCAAATTTCCAGCTCGTCAAGTGTACACAAGGGGATGTGTTTCAAGTACTTATGATAGAAGTATAGATGCCCTCCATTGGACTGATACTATAGGGGAAGGCCCCATTAAGTTCTTGGGTAGGTTCCCTCCAGGTGCCTCTAAGGCATGTGCTCTAACAGGCCTCCTTGGAGGCGGTGTTTGAGATTTAACTGCATGTTTAGGGAGGTGTGCATTGATCTCCTGTCCCCTTTTTCCATTTTCTGAGAATTTTAATTTTGAGTCGCGCTTGAGAATGGGTGGGTGTGAGGGGACTGATGACTTGCGTTCTCCCCTCTTATTTTTCTTCCAATTTCTTTTCTTGTCCTTGGAGCACAGCCTTTCCTTGGGACTCCCAACTAGCTCCCTCATTGAGGTCCCTTGAAGTTTTCCGCCGGCTTGGGGAAGAGAAGTTTCTGTAACGCTCTTAAAACTTCATTAAGGGGTTGAGGGCTGATACCTGCCTTGGGACACTTGGCTCGGAAATGTCTGGCTTCTCCACATCCATAACACCTCCTCTCTAGTCCTGAGTACTGTTTTGGTTTGCTTGCGTGAGTCTCTTGCTCCTGAACTTTTGCTTGGGTCTCCATTACTCGCATCAGCGCATGGTACATTTGAGTCTGAGTCTATGTTACCTGCGCCATCAGTTCCGTTGGCCCTAGTTCTACAACTGGTTTATGGATGTCGGGGGAGTCAATCCTTTGGGTTCAGATTTGGTTCCACTGTCATCATCAGAAAACTATTTCAGCATGAACAGCGCAGGCCACCACTTTCTCTTTGTTTCCAGTAACAGGATTCACATCTCTTGGTCTTGGGCTCTTTTCTTCCAGCAGAGCCTCTTCCTTTCAAACCTCAATATCAATTCAGGATAGGTTGGTACCACCTGGGTCTTTTTCAGTAACAGCTTCAGCACAATAGGATGACTAGGCCGTGCCCCATGTAGCACCCGATCCAGGCGTGCCTGGTCAGCGTCTTTGGGGTCAAGACCTTTTTGAGGATGATTTGGTGTAGCATCCAGTCTACCTGAGAGATGTATTCGGACAAACTTTCCCCTCTTTGTTGATGGGTGTGGTTTAACTTGTACATCAGAGCGGCGATGGTCTGAACTTTTCCAAGAACAGCACACAAAGCCTCAATGTAGTCCATGGCAACACAAGTCCTTTTGCCCATCCTTAGGTTAAGGATCACATCGGCTGCTGGGCCTCAGTGGCTCTCACTAAGTCGCTGTTGTTTCACAGCCTCTGAAATGCTCCACTCTTCCATAGCCTGTAAAGCTTGACTCATCCAGGGTTTCAAACTCATCTTCTCCCACCAGCGTCGGCAACTGTCCTGAGAAAAATTTAAGTCTCCAATAACTTTGATTAGCATTCCCAGGCCCATTGTTCACCAGGCTATCAACCAGATGACTCATGTCTGTGTAAAAGGGTGGAGGGGCGGTGGCCCCTTTAGAGTCAGTCTCCATAGGCACAGGACTTTTCTTGTGAGCTCTTGTCAGAGGGGACTTCTCACCCCCTCCTCTCTTGCTTCTGAGGGGGAATACCCTTGCCATCACTTCCTCCATTTAAGCTGATCTCTTCCTCCTGAAAACAAACTGGTACTTCTTCCTGCTATTGTATCAGTGCCCTGACTTGATCAATCTCTGCGGAGGCTTCAGTTTCCACCAGGTAAGCCCAATGTCCTGGCACTAAAGCTCTCAGCCACCTTCCCGATCTCCCTCTCGGTATGTTCACTCCCCGAGATCTCCAGAATGGTTCTTCTGTTGATGGGAGTCCCATAACTTTAACCCCAAGCAACCGTGGCCATGGATGCGGCTTCCCACTCAGATTGTGGCTCCGATCTAGGTTGACTGGGGCTTGCTGCAGATAGCATCCCGGACGAGCCCCCAAATGTAACACGGCCCCCTTGAGGACTGCTGAGAATTACCTACCTCATCTGCATGGCCATGACCAAGTGAACCTTCCAACCCACCTGACACTCTGGGTTCAGACATCCTGTTAATACTATAAAGCAAGAATCAAGCAACTCAGTAGTATAAAGTTCTGAAATGTTTTACTTGAACCAAATAGGAAAAGTTATTTCAGAAATAGAGGAGTGAATCTGCTGAGCTGTGGTAACAGCGCCAACTCAGTAAACAGACTCCTCCCGAAGACACAACAATATTTAAACAATGAATAATGCTATATACACAATGATGCGCTATATTCAGATTCGAAGTCAACTCCTAGTGGATGTGGAACTACACAAGTGGCCACACTGAGATGCATGAATAGTTATGGGGAAAACAATGTTTAGAACACTGGCAGGTACGAAGCTTTCATGTAACAGTCGATATTGCTACACAGGTAAGACTGCTCCCATACATGTATTTCTATATTTCTTTGTATTCAGCTGTTTGCTTGGAGTTCAGCTTAATAATAACATTTGGGTGCGCTTGGCCTTTAGGTTTAGAAAGATGAAAGTGGAAAATGTAGTATATACTGTAGACAAAAACTCTTGGGTTATTTGGACTTTTAGTCCTCATTCACACCTGCATGATGCACATTTTAATGCTTTTTTGCATGTTTTTCATGCAACAGTTTAGGGCAGCCCTGCCCTACCTGCAACAAATGTAACAAATTAGCTCCAGTACCTTTTGCAGGATCAGACCTTGGCATATTTGTTTACTGTGCATTTCGTTGTGCGATTCTTAGCTTCTCTTGGGGTGTCAATAAGTAATGATGGTGCCGCAAGCATGATGAACATTTCAGCTCAATTCATGCATTTACACGAATGCATTCAGAAAAGTGCATTTCTGCATGCATTCCTGGAGCGTGAAGGTGCTAATTCAAACACAGAGGTTTATGTTTATTAGAACATCATGGAAAATACATATTCATGCTTAGCCTCCAAAAGGATATTTTGGTACTTCATGTAACTACAAAGCCACTGGCATTATCAATAAATACAGAGTCTAGGTCAGCCTTTCCCAACCTTTTCAACACAGAGGAACCCTTGAAAACAGGGACGAGCGGTGAGGTCAGTAGCTGGTGAGGCACTGGCTAGTATCAGAGCCAGATACACACAGGTTACCTACGCTGCAAACGTTAGAGTGAGAACAATAATTCTAGCACTAGACCTCCTCTGTAACTCTAAACATGTAACCTGTAAAAAATGTTAAAGTGTCGCCTATGGAGATTTTTAAGTATTGAAGCTTGACGCCATTCCACAAGTGTGAGCAATTTTAAAGCGTGACATGTTAGGTATCTATTTACTTGGCGTAACATAATTTTTCATAGTATAAAAAAAAATCAGGGTAACTTTAGTGTTTTTTTCATTTTTTTTTATTCAT
This sequence comes from Aquarana catesbeiana, assembly GCF_042186555.1. Lineage (NCBI taxonomy): Eukaryota > Metazoa > Chordata > Amphibia > Anura > Ranidae > Aquarana > Aquarana catesbeiana. The sequence goes on from NC_133336.1 coordinate 114,287,750, forward strand.
GAAACAGTTTCTTTCCAAAAGAAATGTGTTTGAAAAATTGCTGCGCAAATACATGACCCCTTCTATGACACTGCAGTGAGAGTCGTGCCTCCACTGTAGCATTTTTATTGGACAGCTTGGGCCAAAGGTACTTTACCAATGGTCCAAGACTCCAAGCTGTCCACTGAGCTCAGTGCCTCTGAAAAAAAGTGAGGAGAGGCACTGTGAACTCATCCTCTCACTCTGCTGCAAACAGAGTGTGCCAGCTTGTATTTAAACTGGCTGGTCTGTATTTAGCTTCTGACAGGCTCTGTAAGGAACCCCGTATCTCCGGAACCATAGATGATGAGAACCCCAAATTTTGACCAGTGGGGGGTAGGACTTCAGCTACCTACCCCCCCAAATGTCTCTTATGACCCCTGGTCCCCGAGCTATGACCCCCAAAGTCGATTTTTTTTTTAATGCTTATGGCCTGCCTCCCCTGACTGCACGTCCCTGCTTGAAATAACTTCCCGGGCTTGGGGAATACCTGCTAAAAATGATTGTATCTACAATTCATGATACATTAATGTTATATTCAGTGGGAAAAAATACTCCTTACACTCATGGTCATCAGGAAGAATTATCCCCCACAGAAAGCTAAAATGATCAATGGTGTCAGTGGGAACTTTTCTGAGAGGAAGAAATTTCTCATTGTTTAAGGAATCCCTAGCAACCTCTGGAGTAACCCTAGGGTTCCATGGGACCCTGGTTAAGAGTCTAGGTTAATCACAACCCTAACCATAACCATTCCTTGTCAATACAAATTGTAAATATTTTCCACTGGTGTCATTCTTGTCCTGTATGCTGGTTATGTGGTGTGGCCCCCACGGCTATATACAATGCATTTAGTGGTTTATAAGACCCACTTTATCAGGTATTTGGGAAAACTCTATTACATAGAAGATAACAGACATAAAAATTGTTACATAGTACCAAAACTTGCATAGATCCACTAAAAGCAATCCAAAATATATTTATGCTTACATAAGTATTAATAGTATTGAGTGGATCAAGGGTTGGAAACATCCACCTCACCAAACCAACCTCCTGGGGGAACAGCAATAAAATGGCACTGGTATGATGACTCATTTATTGAGGACATAATATTGCACTTATCCAAAGCAGAAAAAACCTTGGAGTTCAAGTAAATCTGTTGATTAAAACCAGATATCTATATGATATTATAATCCTGGTAGGTTTGATCTAAGTGTAGAAATGTGTAAATCAGAAGCACGACCATGTCATTGGATTATTTTGAATAAGTATAAAGATGTCGATCTTCAGGAATAGTAGAGTCTGCTACTCAGAAACACGTATCATTCTGATTTTTTATCACTGGAAAAATGGGAGCAAGATCTCTTAATTTCATACATTAGCATTTTGTGGGGCATCTGTTAGATGGTGACATTTTCACAGTTTCCCTGATTAGAATAGGTATGTAAGCTCGTAGTGACATAAAGGATTTCTAAGAGAATAAAAATAGAACATTGAAATGACTATATAAACTGCTGCTTGAAAACTTTTCATAAATCATTTGCATAGTATTTCTTTTCTCTCTCTCTGCTTCTGTGGAATATTTTTGGTAAAACATTAATGCCCTTGTTATTCTGCTACAAAACAAAAAAAAATCTGCATAATTTTCCGACAATTGTATGTTGCTTGCTGTATATTTATGAATTTATCCTTGGTCTATGCATGAATTTAAGAGGGCGGTTTTCAAGCACATTTAAAGGCTTTGGTACATTTGTAATTTACAATTTTTAAAGCTGAACTCCAGGTACAAAAACTTTCATTTAAACATAAATCCTCAATAGCTATAAAGGATATAAATCCACTTTGTGTGCACCAAATGACTGTAAAGCCCAGTTATTACCTTGTAAAAGTATCAGTGACATCATCACTGCTCTGTATGTATCATGTGCAGTGAACAGAGCTGTGGGGGGGAGCAATCTGCTACACACTGTATCACGTACCTGGTGAAGACTGGAATGTTGTGGGTGCTTCTCTTGCACCTCCCGCCCAACACTCCTGAAGGTGGAGACAGAGAGTATAAGGGCAAGGAGTGGCACGAGTGCCTTAGTAGCAGGCTGGTGATGTCCACTCTGTAGGTGGGTAGAGCTGGTAGTCACAGTCCAGGAAACAGGATGTAGGAGCAGCTTGGTACCAGAGTGATAGACGGAAGCAGAACCAGGAGACAAGCAGCAGTCAGCAGCAACCAGGCAGCAAGGAACCAAATTAGCAGGCAAAGTCCATGAGGCAGGCATCCAGCGAATACATATACATCCAGACTTTTACTTGTTGTAATACACATCAAAATGGCCGGCAAATGTTTTTCCTATAGTCTCCAGTGATTATATCATCTGGAGGGGACAGAGAGCAGTCAGAGAGCCCCTAGCGGCGGGCAGGATATGCCGGCTGGAACGCATTTCCAGCCAGGGTTTTGTGAAGTCATAGTGTGCCTGTGTTCCAGACTCTGCCTGGATGCTGCGTGGGATTTCATCTGTCACAGGAGACAGCATCTGCTGACTATTATTTATTTTATTTATTTATTTTTTATTTATTTCAGTTACTTATATAGCGCCGTCAATTTACGCAGCACTTTACATATACATTGTACATTCACATCAGTCCCTACCCTCAAGGAGCTTACAATCTAAGGTCCCTAACTCGCATTCATACATACTAGGGACAATTTAGACAGGATCCAATTAACCTACCAGCATGTCTTTGGAGTGTGGGAGGAAACCCACGCAGGCACAGGGAGAACATGCAAACTCCAGGCAGGTAGTGTCGTGGTTGGGATTCTAACCAGCGACCCTTCTTACTGCTTGGCGAAAGTGCTATCCACTACACCACTGTGCCGCCCCAAACTATTAGTGGCACATGGTATACATATACATCTATTTCTATTACTATTTGATATGCAGCTATGTAGATGGCACCCCAGTTAACCCAGTCCCAATCTATATAGTGGAATAGCAACTGTGTGAAGCATAATTAAACTGCTTTCTATACATCCCATACAGAGGGGATGAGCTGACGAGTGATGCATCTATGCACCCACATATGTAACCCTGGAGCAATTACTAACTATCTAATATTACTTATATTTTTCATATGTTTTCAATATGTTTTCTCTCATTCTATTGTGTTGGGCTGGTTTCCTTGACAACCCTGATTAACCGCTCCCATGAAGGGGAGGTGCTCCGTGTTCTCAGGAGGTGCAATTGATGACATTGGTACGTTTGTATATTATATATGGAGCTGAAGGAGTCTTTGCTGTTAGGCTCTGAGGAAGAAGGTTTACTTTTGAAACATGTTACATGGTCTCCCCTCTCATCTGGAGAGTGCAGGTCCCAGGACTGTTTAACCATGGCATTGGAGGTCTGTTTATGCATATTTATTTTCACATGCTTGTAAGTATTTTTTATTTTTTTCTTTCACGAATATGTGCGCAATGAACTGGCACAGTATATAAAACATTGGCCCTTCGTTCATAAAATGAGCACATGTGCAATGTGCACGAGCATAAGTATGAGCATAAATCCGCACTGGCTTTCTGATACTAGGAATCCGATTTATCTTACAAGCTGCCTGCAGAAAGCTAAAGAAGGGGAGAAGACAAGACCAGTCACCTGTACAAGGAGAGAGAACAGTAGTGACCAGTCTTTAGGAAAACTGCACTTTTAACATGTATGTACATTTGAAGACAATCTTCCAGTCTGGGCAAAAGAAATGAGATTGGGAGATGATCTAATATCTAGAGGACAGTAGCTGACACCATTACATGTTAGGGGGAGAATTGATTAAAAAAAGATTAAAAAAACCATCACTTGTTTTCCTCGGAATAATGCATGTAGCTTGTGGTCCACCTCACCCACTCCCTATTATAAAGTGGATTTGAATGATCAAAAAGAAAAGCTGCGTAGTGTGAGGGACTATTCACCAATTGCTTAAAATAACGGTCATTGTTGTAGTCAATCATATTTGAAATCTGTGTGTGCAAATGCCTCATTAAAAGATAAAAATAAAAAGCTGCTTTTGTTGCAATATTAATTTTTAATCCATAACTCACTCCCACAGTACTTTTTTCTGGCACACTATGCTCTCAGTCTGATGGCCAGCATCATTCACCCAACTTTGTTTGATCCCAGATTGTCCTGGACCTTTTCCTAGCAGAGATGTGGTATATAGTTCTCTCTCATTCTCGTTTTCTTGTTCTCTTTCTCTCTCTTTCTCTCTCTCCCATGTATGTGTACCCAAGACAGATGCACAGTAATAAGACACACCAAGGGTGGCAGGCAAAGCAGAGGAGATGTTGGTTTTCATATGTTAACATAGACAGGGAATTTGTTTTACGGAGGGAACAGATAAACAGGCAGAGAAAAATAGGCAGCAGGGTCAACCATACAGGTACAGAAGTAAAAGAATGTCAGGACAAGAGCAAAAAACTATTGAACACAAAGTTAAAGTGGAGTTCCACGAAAAGTCTGCTTTAAGGCCTCCTCCCCAGCTCCTGTTTGTGAAAATGAGCTTTTGGGGAGGATGGGAGGGATGGGGGGTACCCGATTTTGACAGGTACCTGTTCCCACTTCCATTCCGGTCGCCTTAGGCGATCGCAAGTGGAAGTTCTCATTCCCCTTCCCAAAGTCTTTAGGGTCACATGACAGGTCCTAGAAGACCTCAGGACCAGTCACAGAGAGCAGCGCCGATCGCGCATGTGCAGTGGGTACCTGGTCATGAAGCTGCAAGCTGTCACAGTCGGGTGCCCATAGTAGAGATGCCGCCACCATCGAGGGAGGTCAGCGGATGAAATCAGCTGGGGGGAGTGCACCGCTGGATCGTGGGACAGGTGAGTGTGTGTTTATTAAAAGTCAGCAGCTACAGTTTTTGTAGCTGCTGAGTTTTAACAAACACAAAAATTACTGGAACATTACTTTAAAGTGTTACTAAACCCATATCATAAAAAAACTATCAATGAATGCTGTATTACTTGCTGCCCATACTCACTCTGTCACTATGGGATATGTTTTTGTATTCTACAAAAAAACAGGTTTAATCTGCTGCTCTCTATCTTCACCTTCTGTCCATGTTTCCAATGCAGCTAGTGGTTTTGCAACTATAGTTGCAACTCTGCACATGCTCAGTTTTCAGTGTATTTCTATGCTGAGCAATTCCTCCCTATCACATCTGAGCAGCTCATGTGACTATAGAGTCACACATGTGGATGTATACACAGTGATAAATGACAGCCCACCCCCTCCCTCCTCCTCCATGCCCACTAACCAGCTAAACACAATGGATTTCAGGATAATACATGTAGATTAATGAAGACTTTACCTCCCTCTTATTCTAAGACACAGGCTGGAGGGTGTCACACATGTGACTGGCTGAAATCCACCCGCACCATGTTATTTCCTGAAAATAATAAGGATTCAATTTCAAATATATATTTGTATGCCAATTTAAAACAGTTTATTGATATTATTGATTTATTTTCAATCTGTATTCCAAAGGCTGTTTTTTTTTAACATATGTAAATTAAACAGTGTGTGTTTAGTATCACTGAGTTGGACTGAAACATCACTGACCTAGATGGATATTCCTAACATTCAATGAAGCAACAGTTGACTACAAAGAGGTGAGATTGGGATGAAGAGTAGGGATGCAGTCAGAACAGACAGATGAGGTATGACAGAGACAGACTGGCCAGTAGAGGGAAAGCCTGGTATGGTTTGAATAGATGGTGTAGTAACCAAGCAAGCAAACAAAATAAAAGCCAGTGGGAATAAAATAATAATCATGTGGTCCTTAAAAAAAATTGCAAGAGCTTTTCAAACTGTTAACATTTAACTTACTGCCCCTAAATGCAGTTTTGATAGAAAAGCTTCAATAACCAAAAGATGGGTATACTCGCTGGGATATTTTTAAAAAAATAATTAATGGCATATTCTGATAACTGGTAATATTTAAAAATAGTACAAAAATTATTATGCAACAATGTAGCCCAGTTCATTGTATGCTATCCAGACTACAGACATTTTCTAATTCAGAAAACTGCATTTTTGAAAAAACATTTGTCTTTTAATGTTTGCTTTCACTTGTATCATTTGAATGTACATGCATATAAACCCTATAACATGACAGTTTAATTATACGAAAGCTTTAAGTGAGGAAAATTAAACAAAGCATTGTGTTTAATTGCCTGATATGTGGGAGAAACAGTGTTTCTTTTGAATGTATGCTAATGTCTTTCAAACTTTATATTCAATTCTAAGTAAACTTTTATTAAGGATTTCCTTATTAGCCTTACCCTTCAATGGACTTTATTAACAGTTTAATCTCATTTAAGTGTTGGATACTTGCCTTGACTTACATCTGTCTTGGCTAAGTTATAAAGGTTTATTTAAAGGACCAGTCACTAATTTAAAAGGTTTTGAGGATCTCTGGTGACCATTACAATGCATGACCATTACAAGGAGACTGATAGGCCATGGTGTCTTTGCTAGGTGGGTTTAAGCAGTTCTAGATTCCTGTAATGAATGATCCTTTTTTTGACTCACTTTTGTTTCAACCGTAGCTCAATCCATTTTCCTTAAAGTTTTCATCTAAAGTCAAAACTGTTTTTTTAGTTCTAAATAGAGTAGGGAATGGTTAAAACTACTATGAGTTTTTTTCTTATGTACCAGTGGAAGGATTTTCCGTTATTTCCTGTCCTGGAAACACAATAAGGAGGTAAAAGCAAATGTCTGAAAAGTGAAAGGTAATCCCCTCTTAGACAGCTGTCACCTGAACAAGTGTCCCCATTGGAAGAATTGCTCATATCTCCTATACAGATGACAAATGCAACATTTTAGGTTTCCCTTTACTTTATTTCTTAGTGGCAGGGGCATGACAAACAGATGGTTAATCCCCTTAACCAGAAGGTAGATAGCAAACCTGGCAAGAATTTTACCACTATCTTAGCCCAATGTTTTATTAAAAGATAAACCTAAAAAATAAAAACAAAAAAGGTACATTTTAACAACAGGTTCCATGTTTAGCCTTAGTTCTTGCCTCTTTTTTGTTAACCCAATGGCGTAAATAATCATGGTTCTAATGACCCTTGGATTGCCCATTCCCATTGCCCAATCTCCCAACTACGCCATTGATTGTCTACTTGGTACTTTGCCTCTAGGGCGTTCAAGTCACTCACTGGTGACAGTACTTGATGAGTACACAGTGGCTAAATTAATGCACAATATTTCCTCATAGAAACATCTGATTGACATGTGAAATAAATACTGTAAATAAAATACATTTCTAAACTAAATATTATCTGAGGGTGGTTACGGATTCCCTCTATTTATTCCATATATGTATTAACTTGTCTATTCCTATAGTTAGTTAACTCTGATCACATGTTACTGTTGATATTACAATAATATAAGGTTAGCTATGAAAATAAACACACTGCCTAACCACTTCAATACAGGGCATTTTCACCCCCTTCCTGCCCAGGCCAATTTTCAGTTTTCATCGCTGTAACATTTTGAATGACAATTGCGCGTTCATGCAACACTGTACCCAAATTAATTTTTATCATTTTTTCCCCACAAATAGAGCTTTCTTTTGGTGGTATTTGATCACCTCTGTGATTTTTATTTTTTGCGCTATAAACAAAAGAAGAGCGAAAAGTTTGAAAAAAATCACAATATGTTTTACTTTTTGCTATATTAAATATTCCAATTTTTAAAAAAAAAACATTTTTTTTCCTCAGTTTAGGCCGATATATATTCTTCTACATATTTTTGGTAAAAAAAAATTGCAATAAGCGTATATTGATTGGTTTGCGCAAAAGTTTTAATGCCTACAATATAGGGGATAGATTTATGGCATTTTTATTATTATTTTTTTTTTACTAGTAATGGCGGCGTCCTGCGATTTTTATTGTGACTGTGACATTGCGGCGGACATATCGGACACTTTGGACATTATTTTGGGACTATTCAAATTTATACAGCGATCAGTGCTATAAAAATGCATTGATTACTGTATAAATATCACTGGCAGGGAAGGGGTTAACACTAGGGGGCGATCAAGGGGTTAACTGTGTTACCTAGGGAGTGATTCTAACTGTGGGGGGGGGAGGGAACTGACTCGGGGAGGTGACCAATCAGTGTTCCTCTGTACAAGAAACACACGATCTGTCTCCTCTCCCCTGACAGGACGTGGATCTGTGTGTTTGCACACACAGATCCACATCCCTGCTCTGTGACAGGCAATCGCGGGTGCCTGGCGGACATCACGGCCACCAGGCATGTGCACCTGCTCCTGAGTGATGCAGCAGGCACGCGCCCCCCCCCTCAGATGGCCGGGAAGCCAAGGCCGTCATATGACGCCCACCCAGGATAGAAGAGCCCTCCTGCGGACGTCATTTGACTATATGCCGGTAGGGAAGTGGTTAATAAAACAACATTTTATATATTTCCAAATCAAATAGGAAAACACTGACATGAAAATACTAAAGGAAGATATTACAAAGCATATAACAACAAGAAACATCAAATATACTTATTGTGAAGCTGGCCTATAGCTACGGTATCATCAGCTGGGCTCAAGATGGTAACAGAGAGAGCCATGTGGCTCAGAGAGCCATCAGGCACAAACCAAGAGTGCAAAAGGGACGATGTCCCTTCTGTGTACACCTTTTAAACATCATCCATACACCGTCCAGACCCAACCCCATTGCCAGCCCACTTAGGTTTCTAATGAATGAAAGTAGTTACGGGACAGTCCTTCTCAATATATTATATTTCTGGCCGTCCTGCTGTATTGGCCTCTAGAGGCAGCATTGTCCATGTATCATTTCTATGTATCAACATCTTTGATCCTTTGATCTTTGTAATCCACCTTCATCAATTATCCTGGCCCTCATGGCCCTCTTTGAAGTTTGCTTGCATAGCGTTATCACATCAGATGGTCTGGAGCCAAGCTTTTGTTCAGCTTTGCTTCTCTCAGATGAATAATCCGATATGCTACAAAGCTTTGATGTGCAACTTGTTACATTCCAAAGGCCACCCTTCTGCCTCAACCAGGAAGTGAAACTGCAGAAATATCAATGGGCTGACCCCTGGCAGGTCACTTGGCAGAGCTCCTTTCCCATCCCAGCACTGTATACAGCTCCCCCCCCACAATACACAGGGCTGAAATCACATTCCTTTACACACAGTCTGTCAGTCTTCACAGGGTGTATTTGGCTTTTATGTTGCCCTTCTGACCTGTCAAATTCTCTGGTCAGAACGGCAGTGTAGTTGAAGTAGGCAGATACACCCTATGCAGATCGTGGTTAACTGGCTGTGTTGTAAAGGAATGTGATTTCAGCCCTGTGGAGGAGTAACAGTATAGAGTGCTGTACTGGTAAAGGAGCTCAGCAGCCGGGCATAGCATGCAGGGTGGAGGGGGTGGTCAGGGGGCTTTGGGGGGGCAACTTATATCTGGGAGGGCAAAGCCATGTGACACAAAATCTGGAGCTTGCAGCCCTTCAGGGGCCCCTCAAGGAAGTGTTAAGGGATTTGTTTTAGCAATTTCTGAAGGTTTCTCTGTCAGTGTTGGCAGGTAGGTCACCTCCCGGAGGTGTGTGTCTTTTCCCCAGTTGTCAGGGAAATGGGGTAAGTAGACATCCCCGGGTGGGGGGGGGTACAGAGAATCACAGTTGGTGACTAAGAGACACTGAGCAGTGTCATCGGTCCCATTGTGGCTACAGGACGGCACTCTCCTCCTCTTGCCTCGCTGAGCTTGGTTACCATTCCATGTTGCCAGCACATAGCACAGACACTTCCCCATCCTGGGCTGTTCTCACCTCGTGCTACTCTCCATTCTCACATTCTCTCCATACTCTCCAATGGCTCACAGCTTTTCCCCAGCCAATGGGAACAGAAGCGTGTGAACTGTGGATAGCAAAGTAGAAGCCCAGTACTGGAGCATGGCTGTGGGGCTCTAGGGCAGATCGGAGCTGGATTTTGTGGAGGATATGATAATATGACAGGGAGACTGCAGGGGCCCCCTGGAGCTAGAGGGGGGGTTGCGTTTGTGACCCCTGCAACCCCTATGCCCATGTGTCCATTTACTCACCATTCACCAGTAGGGATGAGCCGAACACCCCCCTGTTCGGTTCGCACCAAAACATGTGAACGGGAAAAAAGTTTGATTGAACACGCGAACACTGTTAAATTCTATGGGACACGAACATGAATAATCAAAAGTGCTAATTTTAAAGGCTTATATGCAAGTTATTGTCATAAAAAGTGTTTGGGGACCTGGGTCCTGCCCCAGGGGACATGGATCAATGCAAAAAAAAGGTTTAAAAACGGACGTTTTTTCAGGAGCAGTGATTTTAATAATGCTTAAAGTCAAACAATAAAAGTGTAATATCCCTTTAAATTTCGTACCTGGGGGATGTCTATAGTATGCCTGTAAAGGGGCGCATGTTTCCCGTATTTAGAACAGTCTGATAGCAAAATGACATTTCAAAGGAAAAAAAGTCATTTAAAACTACTCGCGGCTATTGCATTGCCAGTCCGACAATACACATAAAAGTTCATTGATAAAAACGGCATGGGAATTCCCCACAGGGGAACCCCGAACCAAAATTTTAAAGAAAAATGACGTGGGGGTCCCCCTAAATTCCATACCAGGCCCCTCAGGTCTGGTATGGATTTTAAGGGGAACCCCGCACCAAAATTAAAAAAACAAAACGGCGTGGGGTCCCCCCAAAAATCCATACCAGACCCTTATCCGAGAAAGCAACCTGGCAGGCCGCAGGAAAAGAGGGGGGGACGAGAGAGCGCCCCCCCTCCTGAACCGTACCAGGCCACATGCCCTCAACATTGGGAGGGTGCTTTGGGTAGCCCCCAAAACACCTTGTCCCCATGTTGATGAGGACAAGGGCCTCATCCCCACAACCCTAGCCGGTGGTTGTGGGGTCTGCGGGCGGGGGGCTTATCGGAATCTGGAAGCCCCCTTTAACAAGGGGACCCCCAGATCCCGGCCATCCCCCTGTGTGAAATGGTAAGGGGCCTACCATTTCACTAAAAAACTGTAAAAAATGTTAAAAATGACGAGACAGTTTTTGACAATTGCTTTATTGAAATGCTTCTTCTTTCTTCTATCTTCCTTCATCTTCTTCTTCTTCTGGTTCTTCTGGTTCTTCTGGTTCTTCCTCCAGTGTTCTCGTCCAGCATCTCCTCCGAGGCGTCTTCTTCCCTTCTTCTCCTCGGGCCGCTCCGCATCCATGGCATGGAGGGAGGCTCCCGCTCTTCTCTTCATCTTCTTCTCTTCTTAATCTTCTTTTCTTCTTCTCTTCTTCATCTTCTTCTCTGGGCCGCTCCGCATCAATGCTGGCATGGTGGGAGGCTCCCGCTGTGTGAAGCGTCTCCTCTTCTGACGGTTCTTAAATAATGGGGGGCGGGGCCACCCGGTAAACCCGCCCCCTCTGACGCACGGTGACTTGATGGGACTTCCCTGTGATGTCACGGGGAATGCCACAGGGAAGTCCCGTCATGTCCCGTGCGTCAGAGGGGGCGGGGTCACCGGGTGGCCCCGCCCCCCCATTATTTAAGAACCGTCAGAAGAGGAGACACATCACACAGCGGGAGCCTCCCTCCATGCCAGCATGGATGCGGAGTGGCCCGGAGAAGAAGATGAAGAGAAGAAGATGAAGAAGAGAAGAAGATGAAGAGAAGAGCGGGAGCCTCCCTCCATGCCATCAGAACCAGAAGAACCAGAAGAGGCGATGAAGGAAGATAGAACAAAGAAGAAGCATTTAAATAAAGGAATTGTCAAAAACTGTCTCTTGTCATTTTTAACATTTTTGACAGTTTTTTAGTGAAATGGTAGGGGTACTTTTGTTCCCCATTACCATTTCACACAGGGGGGAGGGCCGGGATCTGGGGGTCCCCTTGCTAAAAGGGGCTTCCAGATTCCGATAAGCCCCCCACCCGCAGACCCCCACAACCAGGGTTGTGGGGATGAGGCCCTTGTCCTCATCAACATGGGGACAAGGTGTTTTGGGGGGCTACCCCAAAGCACCCTCCCAATGTTGAGGGCATGTGGCCTGGTACGGTTCAGGAGGGGGGCCGCTCTCTCGTCCCCCCCTCTTTTCCTGCGGCCTGCCAGGTTGCGTGCTCGGATAAGGGTCTGGTATGGATTTTTGGGGGGACCCCACGCCATTTTTTTAAAATTTTGGCGCGGGGTTCCCCTTAATATCCATACCAGACCTGAAGGGTCTGGTATGGAATTTAGGGGACCTCCCCCCCACATCATTTTTTTTTTTTAAATTTTGGCCGGGGTTCCCCTTAATATCCATACCAGACCTGAAGGGCCTGGTATGGAATTTAGGGGGAACCCCCACGTCATTTTTTTTTTTTAATTTTGGCCGGGGTTCCCCTTAATATCCATACCAGACCTGAAGGGCCTGGTATGGAATTTAGGGGGACCCCCTTGTCATTTTTTTTTCAATTTTGGTTCGGGGTTCCCCTGGGGGGAATTCCCATGCCGTTTTTATCAATGAACTTCTATGTGTATTGTTGGACCGGCAATTCATTAATAGCCGCGAGTAGTTTTAAATTACTTTTTTTCCTTTGAAATGTCATTTGCTGTCAGACTGTTCTAAACACGGGAAACATGTGCCCCTTTACAGGCATACTATAGACACCCCCCAGCTACGAAATTTAAAGGGATATTACACTTTTATTGTTTGACTTTAAGCATTAATAAAATCACTGCTCCTGAAAAAAAACGTCCGTTTTTAAAACTTTTTTTTTGCATTGATCCATGTCCCCTGGGGCAGGACCCAGGTCCCTAAACACTTTTTATGACAATAACTTGCATATAAGCCTTTAAAATTAACACTTTTGATTTCTCCCATAGACTTTTAAAGGGTGTTCCGCGGCATTCGAATTTGCCGCGAACACCCCAAATTGTTCACTGTTCGGCGAACTTGCGAACAGCCGATGTTCGACTCGAACTCTATTCACCAGCACACACACAGAGCAACATATTAACCAGCTTTCAGATACAGAGTCTCGAGCAGGGCCTTACTCACCCATATTACTAACCTAATTACACATATGTCACACTATACCATAACATAAATCAACCCATTACCATAATATATGCATATATATGTGACCCATCAAATTTTGCATACCGCTCCCAACCTCCTTTAACTCTTTATTGTAAATACGGGTCGTGATTAGGCAGGCTTGCTCATAGTGGTCTTTCCTACCACAACTTGGCATGTCCTTGGTACTGCGGGATTCTGAATTGGCAACAAAGCCTCTAACGTATACAAAGAGACCCTATCGTCAATTCATCCCTCAACTTGCATAGATAAATGCGAGAGCGTCCTATATAAATTTTGAGTCTAACACAGATAAACCTGAAACAATGACAAACCACAAAATTCCATCCCTGTGCCTGGATTTCAGAGACCATGCCCAGGGTATACCATGCATCTCTACCTATTGTTAGGTTCAAGGAACACCCTAGTTCCATAACTAACGTTACATTGGTATCCTTTAGGACAAAGAACAAACTCGTCTATGTCCCAAATAATACCCAGGTGTTTCCTTCCCAGCAATGATCTCTCCATCCAGAACACAGAGTGAAATCTTCCCAACATTTCTCATTCACCATTATGTATTGACCTGGCACACATGGGCATGCCTCCAACAGAAGGAAATATCAACCTGCCTCCAGCTTCCACCCTTTCTGATCACATGTGGGTCATTTAGCCTCAGATGCAACAAGGTAGAACCCCCAGTCAGTAAGCCCATTGATACCACCGAATACACAGACTGAGTCTGCACTTCTGTATATGGGATCAATGAAGAAGCATAACATCTCTCATAATCCAAACTAGCGCAGCCCATCCAGGCATTCGACCATCACCTTGGATTAGTGTAAGAGATGTGTTTTGGCAAAATCATACTGAGCTGTGATACTAACTCATAAGGCCAATCCCTCATACAGAGACTGTACAATCAGCTTGAAGTTGGTCGATACCTCCACCTGCCCCTACGTGCATGCCAGAGCCCATGACAGATTTCTGTCCTGTACCCTCACACTCTCTATCAACCTCTCAACATGGTTGACAAAATCCAGAGCCATTTTAACCTGGGTATTTATGTGACTTTGTTGAATGTGGGCCACCAATCTCTCTGAGTAACAAAGCCCCGCTTACTGTCTGAAGCTATGGCTGAGAGTTTGTTCCTCAGGAGACCGATGTTCACTCCATTAACAACACCCATTCCAGCTCCTATTCCCCCCCAATATAGTGCTGAATACATCCGTCCTCTTTCGGTTGCTCCTCAGAAATAAGTGTCCTGAATGCCTTCTGTGTCCGCACATCTCTGGAAGTAAGCCACTGGTACAATGAACGTACTTGATTCAGTATATACTCAGCACATATAGGGTAATAGGCTTTTATCAGCCACTGTGAGATGTTGAAGTGCAATGTGGTGAAGGCATACTGTGCCCTGGTAGCCAGCGTTTGTTCCCCTTATCTAACGGAGCATGCTCCTGTGTGTAGTCACTGGCATTACCTATGCAAAGTTCCAACCTTTCAGGTGAGACATCAACCAGGAGTATCTCCCCCATATCCAGCTCTGGTGTCCCACATGTCCAGCAACCGAGAACCTCTCTGTAGGACTGATAAGACTGAGACACCACCCCTACAAGAAAACTTTCATCCAATTGATGTGTCACCTGGCACCCTCTAGTCTGGCCAACAGACACCTTATTATGCATAAGTGCCAACCTCCTAGGTACCTGCACCTGCAACCGTCCGAATGCATTTTCGTCTGAATTTCAGGTATTTTCGTTATCGTTTTAACAAACGATAACGAAAAGGCAGAATATGAAAACCAGAAGATCTGACATAAACAAATGCTTTATTTTTGTTTTCATTGTGACAACAGTTCGATATAGATAGGAGATTTGACATGACGTTGACAATAACAATCTGTGTCTATCGAACCTGTGGTCGAATGTGCCTAACCTTAACTCTATTAGTCCAAGATTATTCTACACAGAGAGAAAAGATTTGACATAGAGAGAAAAGATTCGACATAGAGAGAAAAGATTTGACGTAGAAAAAAAAGATCGCTGCTGGAATTGGGTGGGGGAAGTAAAATAAAAATAATGATGATGATGAATGTTATTGGCCGATTGTAACCAAAGAGCAGGGGCAGTAAAATAGCTAGAACTAAGTACACACGTACAGCCAACTTACTTTCACTTACAATTTGCTAGCAGAGAGATACACACACACTGAATCATTTAAGAAGACAGTCAATCTTAGCTGGTCCGTTTGTCAGAGAACCTGAATTATTTAGCAATTAAGCTTAAGCACAGCAGCAGAACAATAGTGAAGCAAGCTACAGTTCAACTTAACTTTTTCATAATAATCTGCTGCTATTGTGTTAGTGTTGTGAACTTGATAGTGATACTAGTGTTGCTAGTGTTGTGATAGCCTCAGAGGCTGCCCTTGTTGTGGGGGGGGGATTTATTATTATAGATTCTATATTATAATGCCATATCAATATCTGACACAAAGTCGGATGCCGCGCCCTCCAGACCCAATTCGGTGATTCATACCCCGCCTTGGAGCTAGATCCTATGACGGGGGTGCTCCTTGGCGAGGACCCCAAAAAACGTATTTCCACCCTATACAATCAACTCCGTTTACCAAGCACCACTTTGCAGGCATACCGAGTTAAGTCCAGCTGGGAGGGTGACGTGGGGGGGATGGAGGACGAGGAGTGGGAGGAGATACTGGGTTCATGTAAAAAAGTGTCCCCCAAACTTTCAGATCGCCTTACACAACTCTATATCCTTCATAGATCTTACCTCACTCCTTCCCGGTTAAACAAGTACAAGCCAGATACTGCCCCAACATGCCCCAGATGTGGCAGCATAGACAGCACCTTCTACCACTTAATTTGGACTTGTCCACCCATTCAACAATACTGGTCACAAGTAGTCAGATTTCTCCACGACCACATGGGTTCCCCTTTGACACTATGCCCACGTCAATGCTTGCTTGGCCTTCTTCCCATCCCTGAGGAACAGAAATATCTGTCCACTTTTCTTCACGAAACACTTTTCATAGCCAGAATGTTGATAGCTCGCCTCTGGCTCAGGGCTACATCTCCTACCACTCAACATTGGAAGAGGGCGGTCAGTCTCACCCTTCCGTACAAAAAAGTTCTTTATTTACACCGTGGGTGTCCGGGCAAATTTCATAAGATATGGGATAGATGGGTTGATGACTCCTCCACTTGTTCTGATTGAACCTGAATGTACCTTAGTCAACTCAATTTGTCTACTCACTATGAGACACCACCGCCAGCGCCTGTGGGGCAGACAGGAGGCCAAACCTTGTATACATCAAGTATTATTTACATATTTCATTGTCAATGCAACATGCCATATGGATATAAGAGATAGGCCATTGCACTTGGAGATTGAGAAACGAATGTGAAAGTTGGCTGACTGTTGGGGTAGAGTAGACCATTCAACATGAACGACGAAGATTCGACAAAGCAACGAAAAACATACAAACGTTGAATCTTTGGCTTATGGTGTCTGTCGAAAGTTCTAAGAAGATTTGACGGAGCAGCTAAACTGTACGGCGCTGCAATCGTACATTTCCAGTCAAATGCATCCGCCCATAGGCTATAGAAAAATTCTAATGTTGGTTGACTAGTAAAATAATTAATAAACATAATTATTACTAGTCATACAACATTAGAATTCCACTACAGCTAGCTTGCAGGCGAAAAATTCGACCGGAAATGTACGATTGCGGCGTGGTACAGTTTAGCTGCTCCGTCGAATCTTCTTTGAACATTCGACAGACACCATAAGCCTTCAATGACAGATTCGACCTTAATTAATTTGGATTTTAGGACTAATGCAATTTTGAACGAAAAACAAAATAAATAAAAACAAATTTCGGGAGTAACTAAATAAATGTATTTTTCAGACGAAAACAAAATTCCGAAACAAAATACTTCAGTATACACATGTCTACTAACTCTACTTTCAGGTGGACAAAGCCTAAACCTTTTATAACGTTTTCCACCTGAATGAAAATGAAAACAAAGAAAAAAAAACTACTATAACTCCAGCGGCTAGAATGGCTTCCTACCAACTCTTGTCTTAACCTCTTCAGATCTGCGCTATTGCCGAATGACGGCAACAGCGCAGACCTACATTACCGGGACGACGTCTATTGACGTCGTCCCATGCACGAGCGGCCTGCGCGCCCCCTGCAGGGCGCACACGGGGCATTCGGTAATTAGTGAGTCTATGAGACTCGCCTGATCACAGATCGGAGTAAGGGGTCGGTCCCGACCCCTTACCACATGATCAGCTGTCATTGGCTGACAGCTGATCATGTGGTAATCGGCAATCAGCTATTTTTTCTCCTCGCGCTGACAGCGTGAGGAGGAAAAAAAAAAGGCGATCACCGGCGGCCGTGAGAGGGACATCAGTCCCTCTCACACCGATCATCTGTGCCCCTGCCAGTGACACCGAGCAATAGGCAGCAGTGCCACCTACCAGTGCCCACCAGTGCCACCCATCAGTGCCCACAGTGCCACCCATCAGCGCCCACAATCAGTGCAACAACAACAGTGCGTCACATCAGTGCCACCTATCAGTGCCCATCAGTATCACCTACCAGTGCCCATAAGTGCCCATCAGTGCCACTCATCACTGCCCATCAGTGCCACCCATCAGTGCTCCCCATCAGTGCAGCCCATCAGTGCCCCCCTTATCAGTGGTACCTATCAGTGCCCATCAGTGCCACCTATCCGTGCCACCCATCCGTGCAACCCATCAGTGCCACCCATTAGCGCCCATCAGTGGCCATCAGTGCCACCTTATCTGTGCCCATCAGTACCTCCTTATCTGTCCCCATCAGTGCTGCATTATCTGTGCCTATCAGTGCCGCCTTAACTGTGCCTATCAGTGCCGCCTTAACTGTGCCTATCCTTGCCCATCAGTGCAGCCTATCAGTGCCCACCAGTGCCGCCTCATCAGCGCATATCAATGAAGGAGAAAAATGATCTGTTTGCAAAATTTTATAACAAACTATGAAACATGATTTTTTTTTTCAAAATTTTCCATTTTTTTTTGTTTGTTTAGCAAAAAATAAAAATCCCAGCTGTGATTAAATACCACCAAAAGAAAGCTCTATTTGTGGGAAAAAAATGATAAAAATTTCATTTGGGTACAGTGTTGTATGACCGCGCAATTCAAAGTGCGTCAGCACTGAAAGCTGAAAATTGGTCTGGGCAGGAGGGGGGTTTAAGTGCCCAGTAAGCAAGCAGTAAAACAAAATGTATTCAGCTGTTAATTAAGGGCAACGCCAATGACCCACCTTTCAGGTGGACTAAACCTAACAATTTTTCCACCTGAACAAAACAAAAATAAAATAAAGGAATAAACAAATAACAAAAATAAAAATTACAAAAAAAATTTTAAAAATTAAAAAAAATTAAATTAAAAAACAAAAATAAAAAAACAAAATTTTTTTTTTTTTTAAAAACAAAATAAAAAAAAATCATTTTTTTTTTAATACAAAAAAATAAAAATAAGAGGAAAAAAAAACATAATAATCACAGAAAAGAAAAAAAAATAACAATCCAGAGGCTTATCCTAAATAGTAAAAATATATCAAGGCCCTCTATAATATTCCAAA
The DNA here is from genome assembly GCF_042186555.1 of Aquarana catesbeiana. Taxonomy (NCBI): domain Eukaryota; kingdom Metazoa; phylum Chordata; class Amphibia; order Anura; family Ranidae; genus Aquarana; species Aquarana catesbeiana. The sequence continues at coordinate 114,306,522 of NC_133336.1, forward strand.
CACGAAGGCCAAATCTCTGAAACTCACATCTAAACCTTATTCATAGCAAAGAAACATTAACCAGAAAATTCTTACTATCCATGCAGCTCACTAGGGGTGCTAACATTGTTTCCCCCAGGTGCTATATTTGAATGAACATGCGGCTACCTCCATTTTAAGTTTATGCAGCTGTTCTATAGAGTGATGCCTTTGCTGTCTTAATTGGCTATTTTCAGTTTGTAGTCTCAGCATTTGGGACTGATTTGGGATTGATTCTGTGCCTTGGATTGCTTCCCCATCTCGCAGAATAAACTTCATAAGGCCTTGGTGTAGTTTTAGGGTATTTCCTTTGCATATCATTTTTAGCCACCAAACAATACCTAGCGATGTGACCCCCCTTTTTACAAACACAAAGCACTTGAGCGCTGGTCTCCCTGCATAGGCCCTTCTCTAAGCATATGGTGCTGGAGACTCACATTGCTGCATAACATTACTATGATTGGAATGAACAGATGTTACACTTTCATTGTCTGAGTATTCACTAGCAATGGACTTGTCAGAAGTCTCCACTGTTTCAACTCCTGAATCACTTTCAAGCGCAGTTACCGCACTTTTATTTAAATACTCCTCATTCAGATCTCCAACACCGATTCCCACCATAACAACATCACTTGCAGCAACACTATCATTTGGCTTTTCTACATGTTCCAAAGCCTCTATCTTTTATAAGCACTGAGCATGTGTGGAGGATAACTCCATAACGGCAGACTGGGCTTTATATAATTCCTTCCTAAGCAGTATTATAATACGCTCCTTCTCAGCCTCTCACTGATTCAAAGAGGAAATACAACTTTCTCTTTGTTTACACGTGTCCTCTAATTCATTCATTTTCTGTTCCAATACACATTTCTCAGTCACTAATTGTTCAATGTGATCATGAACATTTGCATCTGCCTTTACAACCATTGTTAATATATTCTTAGTTACACTTTGTACCTGCTCCAAAAATTGCTTTCTCTCAGTACACCATTGTCCTTCTTTCGCTATAGCAAAGTCTTTCATTTTCAATAACATGCATACAATATTGACCATCTTGGCTTTCCTGCCTTTTTTCGAAGACTGTTTATGTTTTATCTGATCATTATAAATATTGCATTGTCTCGATAACTCATCAGATTGGTGCGTTAAAGCGTTTTCTGCCACAGTGTTAAAATTAACACAAGCATGTCTCTTAAAGTGGTTGTAAACCCTCCCTCACAACTTTGTTGCATTGTAATCCTCATAAAAAATACTCATGATTGCTGCTAATAATTGTCTCCTTACTTGTTTTGTTTTGCTATAATCAAATCCGTCCCGTTTTGATTAATGACGTCACCAGCGCATGCGCTTCCCTTTCCTTGATTTACGGCACGCTCTGTGTACAGTCCATCCACTGACATGGTGAAGTGAATGGGATTTCCTCTCCCAGCGGCACAACCATTTAAGCTTGCGAGACAGCGGTGTTCTCTACTTCCTGATACTCTCCATGTGACCATGTGATGTCACATGGGGGGATAAACCTTGGCAATCATGCTGCATTATAGAGTGGCGATCAGCTGCAGCAGGACTGACAGGCATACACATGCAATCCTGCTTAGTTATTATAAGTAATTCAGCAAGCTCAGCAATGAGCGGCGGTTGTCGTGGGAACATCGCATTGAGAACGAGGCTTGGCTATAACACGATTGCGCATGTGCGAGATTGCGGGGAAGGGAAACATGAAAGGGCGGAAATCAGACTCAGATAACAGTACTGAAGATGGCACCGCCTTATCCATGAAGAAAAAAAATTTCAAACTTAAAAAAAAGTAAGTAATAGGCAATTGTGGCTGGATTAGGTTATGTAATGTATGCTTACAAGTGATTAAAACAAAATAGATGAAAAGCACCATAGGGATTGCAGGGTTTACTTCCTCTTTAAGAAAATCTTCCATGACCTCCACTGATATGTTAATTAGTCTACACTGAAGTTGTTTAACCAGTTTATACAACAGTTGCTTACACAGACACAACACACAGTTACAAGCTGTTTAACAGCTAACTTTTACCTGTAGTTCTCCAGCACACAAGCCAGAGCACACTCTTAATCAATGCTCCACTACACCACTGACTTTAGCCTTATTATCTCAGAATGCAGGCCACATAGAACTTCTACTGGAACAGAGAGCTATTTCACTCTCACGTGGGGAAAAAAAAAAAAAAAAAAAAAAAACAAAATAAAAAATCCAATCTATATTTCTCCCACTTTCTCCTCAAAGATGTGTGATTTATCCTGTCAATCTGCAGGCTACATCAGATAACCAGGGTTGATCAGCCCCTCACTCACCAGCACTCTTGACCGGCTACACAGGCCTAAAGCAATTTGCACTGATAATACAATAAACGTTAACACATATACATATGCCAGCCAAAAATCTCTCCAGGTTTTGCGTTTCCGCTCACTGATGAAATGTTTCATAGAACTTTCAGGACCACTCACGCAGGGTTTCAGAATTCACGAACCAGCGCAAATCTTGTCCACAGTAGAGATGGCTTCCAGTTCTAGGTGTAGTTGAGGACTTAGCTTATAGGGACTCAAGACAAAAATATATTAGGGTTTGGATTCTGTGCACAAATAAATTCCACATGCCTTTTGGGGTGCCAATTGAAATAAATACTGAAATGGAAATACATTTCTAAACAAAATATTATCCGAGGGTGATTATGGATTCCCTCTATTTATTCCATATATGTATTAACTTGTCTATTCCTATAGTTAGCTAGTCTATTAAAACTCTGATAACATGTTACTGTTGATATTACAATATTATAAAGTTAGCTATGAAAACAAACACACTGCTTAATAAAACAACGTCTTATTTATTTCCCAATTTATTTCCCATCAAATAGGAAAACGCTAACATGAAAATACTAAAGGAAGATATTACAAAGCATATAACAAGAAACATCAAATATACAATATACCATTGATTGTCTACTTAGTACTTTGCCTCTAGGGAGTTCAAGTCACTCACTGGTGACAGTACTTGATGAGTACACAGTGGCTAAATTAATGCACAATATTTCCTCATAGAAACATCTCATTGACATGCCATGTTGCTATGCTTTCAACAGAAATAATTAGCGTTCCAGCTGTACTAATCACACTTCATAAGCATTAGCTGACATAAGTTTATGAAACAGATTAGATAGGAAGATACTTTTTGTATGAAGGTGACAAGTGCCAGTATTTAATTTCAGCAGATAGAGATTTCTCCTTGATTTAAGTTTTGTTTGTGATATAAATGTGCCCAGAAAGAGATATCATCAGTGAAACCCCATATTACCTTTTCCAGGAACATTCTACTCATTTTTTTTTTAATGGCAGAGTAATAGGGATATTCTTTTTCTCTGTTAATTAATATTTATGTTGATGAATAGTTGTAGTGGAAGAGGTGATTTTTCTGAGCCAATACAGGAATACCACTGGATATTTTCGTAACCATTTGTTTCCCTTTATGCATCATTTAAAAATATGTGGACTGCCTTCCCACTATATCTTGAAATTGCAGATAGAATAGATAGCAATCAGAACCATAAATCAGAACCATAAAGGAAGGGGAAATCTGGCAAGAAGCAGCAAGAGACGGTGATGATCCAGTAACTCCAACTTAATGTTAAGTGGACTAAGGCCATCTATTTGTTCCATTGATTGGAAAGGAGGAAAGTTCTGTGGGAGCTGTGGGCATTTGGAGGTTGCTCTTAAAGCGGAGTTCCACACAAAAAATTAACTTTACAGAAATAAACATCATAATTCTTCAGCAACAACAATTGGACATTTTTTTTTAACTCACCCCTTCTTCACTGTTGCTATGGGGTCTCCTGTATTCTGCCTCTTCAGCTCCGCTGTGATTTACGTCATTTCCCTCGGTGCCTGTGCTTGCTAGGGCTCCTGGGAGATGTGTGTCATTCTTTCCCAGGAGTCAGTGGGCAGCACCGAGGGCTCTCATTGATGTGATGTGTGCTTACTGCGCATGCACGAGAACGGGCGGTGCATGCTGGTTATTCAGCAGCACCGCAAACCCGGAAGATTATGCTTGTGGGCTTTGCCTGCCCACAAGCAAGATAGGAATGCCCGAGCAGGAGGAATATAAGGTATGTTTTTTTAATAAAATACTTACAAAAGCGGCGCTAGTTACCAGCCTAAGGAATGCAACATTAGCATAATATGATAGTAACTGATGGATTTAAAAAAAAATAATCATATATGTGATTGGAACTTTGCTTTACATAGGGGCAATGTCAGGGAATACCCGAGAGACCTCTGATGCACAGGCATGCGCTTGGCATTTCCTGTAGAATGGTGACCAGTGCACATTCTCACAGGAATGAGCCCAGGAATGCGTGCATGCACAAGCGCGTCCACAGTGCCCATTGGCGCCAGACGTCCTATTTAAGGAGGCTATTACCCATGCTAAAGTGCTGACTGGTCTTTCAGCTGTTCCCTGTTTCCTGTTCACATCACGTGATTATCTGTCAGGAACACTGTCTGGATAAAGGGGGCCTTGAGAGGTAAGGAAGTCCTCCTCTTCCTCCCTCTGTTCTGCCTCAAGTGCCCTGTCCATTATTCCATGCAGCGTGTGCTCCAACAGGTAGACAAGAGGGACAGTATCACTGATGCATGCACTGTCACTGCTCACCATCCTCGTGGCCTCCTCAAATGGTGACAGGACAGTGCATGCATCCTTGATTATGAGCCACTGGCGTGGCCAAAAAAAGCCAAGCTCCCCTGACCCTGTCCTGGTGCCATAGTTACACAGGTACTCATTGATGGCCCTCTGCTGCATGTGCAGCTGCTGCAGCATGACCAACGTTAAGTTCCATCTGGTGGGCATGTCACAGATTAGGCGGTTCTTGGGCAGGCTGTATTCTTTTTGGAGGTCAGCCAGCCGAGCACTAGCATTATATGACCGGCGGAAATGCACACAGACTTTCTTGGCCTGCCTCAGGACATCCTATAAGCCCGGGTACCTGCACAAGAACCGCTGCACCACCAAATTAAGGAAGTGAGCCATACAGGGAACATGGGTGAAGTGTCCCTGTCGGAGGGCGGAGAGGAGGTTGGTGCCATTGTCACAAACCACCATTCCTGCCTGAAGCTGGGGTGGCGTCAACCACCTCTGTGCCTGCCCCTTCAGAGCTGACAGGATCTCTGCCCCAGTGTGGCTCCTGTCCCCTAAGCACACCAGCTCACGCACCGCATGGCATCTTCTTTCCTGAGTGCTTGCATAGCACCTTGAATGCCTACGGAGCACCGCTGGTTCTGAGAACAAATCTATAGAGGAAGAGGCCATGGAGGAAGAAGAAGAGGAGGGGGTGGAGGAGAGAGGTGTGTCTGAATCACCACTAGTAGCATTTTGGAGGCATGGTGGTGGAACAAGCTCCAACAACACTGCACCCTGTCCTGCATCCTTCCCAGCTGCCAGCAGGATCACCCAGTGCGCCGTGAAAGATAGGTAACGTTGGGGGCGTGGCCTGACCTAGCAGGAAGATGGAAGCTTAATCCCTGAGCTCCTGCCACCACAGGGAAAAGCTGACTGGAATCTGAGGTAAAATTGCCCCTAAATCCCTCCAAATCATGGGGACTGCATCGCGGAACTCTTCTGCCTCCCGCTCCCGCTCCCCCCACGAACAATCAGGGGACGGGGGTTATAATATTCCTGAAATGCTTCATACCGGCAGAGGGAACACGGGGCCTTCCCGCCACAGACACTCACACTCTCAGGCTTCTGAGGCAGCCCTGACAGAACTACCACACACAGGATCTCCAAACCCTCACAGGGATAGAAATGTCATTGAACTCTCACCACAGCCGCACTTAAACATGCAGGACCTGCGGACCATCGCAGAGGATATCAAAGACACCTTATCTGCCGCCATTTCAGAGCTCAGGCTCGATATCCGTGCACTCAGTGACAGAGTTCTCACAGTTGAAAGAGTGACTGAACGCCATGATGTGACTATCTGCAAAGCTGCGAATCGCATTGACTCCCACACATTACAAATGAGAGATATGCAACGCCATCTGGAAGACCTCGACAACAGAGGTCGGCGCCATAATCTCAGAGTCAGAGGACTGCCAGAGGCCATCGAGGGAGAATAAATAGCCCCCACTGTGACTGGAATCTTCAATGGTCTGCTTAATAGACCACCTCATACACCCATTGATATGGAAAGGATCCACCGGGCCTTACGTCCCAAGGGAAGGGAGACGGATCCCCCGAGGGACATCATTTGCTGTATAATAGACTTCAAACTGAAGGAAGAAATTATCAGACAAGCAAGAAGCAGACCTCAAATTCTCCATGATGGGAGAGCAATCCAAATCTATCAGGACCTCTCAGGAATCACCTTACAGCACCGACGTGATCTGAAGCCTCTGCTGGATGCCCTTCGCACAAAAGGTATTCAATATAAATGGAAATTCCCGTTTTGCCTTTCTGCCTCCACCCAGGGCCGCATGGCTCTCCTGAGAATACCAGAGGATCTCCCACATTTCTGCGGAACCCTGGGCATTCCCCTGGTAGATGTCCCTAACTGGTATGCGGAGTTTCGTCACTCAGTCACAAGCAAAGGATCACCTCAGGAAGAACCCATGGAGGCGCAAGATACCAGGTACCGTAGGAGAAGGTCCCCATCCGCCCCCAGACACCTTACCAGTACCCACATTCACTACCAGGAGGGCAGCCCCACAAACTCGCCGAGGCTCAGGAGAGCTCGCCGAAACCGCTAGCCGGCCTCAGATGCACGCTACCATGCAATCTCAGTTTGCCCTGTTCGGCTTCTAATCAGTTCTCTCACACTGTTAACCTTTAATTCAATGTTTATGTGACTGACTTTCTTCAAGAGATATTCGGCACAATAGATGTTTTTCTTCTTCTACTGGGTTCAGATTGTGTCCCTGTCATGGACATTGCAAGTTTAGCTAGAAAGCAGCAGCACTTGCCTATGGAATGAACACCGCCCATATGTCTAGTGGAGTGTTCTAAAACTACATGATCCACAACACCCTGCGGTTTGTACCCGCCCCTGACCTGGCAGCAGTTCTGTACAGTGTCACTTCCGCCCACAATCTCCCTGACACCAAGGAAAAGCCTCAAGAATGTCCGACGAACAATGCGACTGTTACCTGGACAACGCCTCACACAGATCATCACAGTCAAGGCTGACTTCCAAAGCCACGTCTCACACAGTCTCCTCTTCCACTCCATTGCTGGCGGCAACGACTCGTGTACTGACTGAGGAGCCTACAGGGACAACCCCCCTCTTTCTACATGTCCTGTACAGACACTCAACTGATGTGATACCTACCTGAAGACTTATACACAGTACACTACATCCATCTACATGTCCTGTACAGACACTCAACTGATGTGACATCTACCTGCAGGCTTATGCAGAGTGCACTACCGCCATCTACTGGCATGTAACTGTAACTTTACCCAATCACACTTGCTGGCATGTTAGGTTGCACGGTGAGGTATGAGGTATATTCCACACTCTCTCTATGGGAAATCTTCTAGTCTACAAGTTTAGTATTCCTCAGACTTTCTAGTTGGAGATCTGTCACTGATTGCATGGTCAGCTTGCTGACTGATTTACTTGTTTATTTACATGTTACTCAGGTTATAGTGTTCTATCCATCTTTTGAGATTTTTGTGCTGTTTTTAGGCCCTATAAATGTCCTCTGTTTAATTACCTAACACGTTCTGAGGCCGACCCTTGACCCATGAGAGGGCACCCACCTTTACAAATCCCGCATTTAGCCGTGATAGTATTTAATGGCGTTTTGGGTGCCTTCTGGTATGGGGGCTGGGTGGTGGTATCAGAACTCCCAATATTTCTATATGATGGCTCTTGTATGCTATTTGTGTATTGATGCATTTATTCACCCAAATCCCACCACCCAGCACTCACGTTTCTTTGAGAGTATCCCCTCACCCTATTATTATATATCCCCCAGAAAATACGTTCTCCAAAACCTCCTCCTTTTATCACCTGAAGACCCTGTGGTGGCGGACTATACCATTCTTTCCTTTACCTATAGTCCTCCTTCACTGCTTAGTGATTGCCAACCCTCACACAGTTGTGAGTCACGGTGCTGTTACACCCCTCAGGGTGCACACATCGTACCCGCACTGTACCTTACCGATACTGTACAGTTTAGAGGTACGGGAGCAAGTCACCCCCAAACCTCATCGGTTTCACCCCAGTTACCTCAACATTACACTTAAGCCTGCCATACACTGAACAGACCCACATCCTGATCGCCTCGGTCATCCTTCTCCCTTCACTTGTACTTATGGCAGATGACACAGACCCCTACATAAGCACCTACAGACACTCAAACTCTGCTCAATCAATATACAAGGCCTTAACATCCCAGAGAAAAGGTCTAAACTGTTCTATTTCCTACAACGATCGAAAATACATGTAGCACTTATACAGGAAACGCACTTCAGGACAGATAGCATCCCTAAACTGTATAATCACCAATTCCCACTGGTGTACCATGCTTCCAACACCGAGGCTAAATCCAAGGGAGTCTCAATCTTAATTTCTAAACAATGCCCCCTGCAGGTGACAGAAGTCCAAAGAGACTCCCAAGGGAGATTCCTATTCATTAAAGGCACTCTGCACCACAGGCCTGTCACAATAGCTAACATTTATGCCCCTAACTCGCAACAAGTGGCCTTTTTTAGAGACACCTTCCAACAACTTCTCAGCTTCCAATCAGGTACTCTGATAGTAGGAGGCGACTTCAATGTCGCTCTGAATCCCTCCCTTGACACATCCAACGGTGCTTCCTCCCTAACCTACAGAGCCTTACGAGCTATTAAATTGCAACTCAGCAACCTGTTACTTCACGATGCCTGGTGCACATTACACCCCAACACTAAGGACTTCACCTTCTTTTCTGCACCTCATAACAAATACTCCAGAATAGACCACTTTTTCTTATCCCAAAATGATCTCACACACCTCTCAAAAGCCACGATTGAACCTATGGTTCTTTCTGATCACAACCCCATATTTATAACTCTAACCCTCCCGACGACCCATGGTAGGTCCAACATATGGCGACTTGATAATTCTCTACTGACCGACCTGGACCATATTCAACAAATTACCACGGGCCTCAACCAATACTTTGCAGAAAATACAACAGAAGACACCTCTCCTATCTCCGTTTGGGCAGCACACAAATGCGTCATAAGGGGGAAATTTATCTCCCTTGCGGCCCAACGAAACAAACTTAGAAAAGCACAAATTAATGAGCTGACCGACCGCATACTAACACTTGAACAAGCACACAAAGCATCGCTAGCAGCTTCCACATTAACGGAACTAACTCAGACCACAGAAGAACTTCTAGAGGAACTTAACCACACACTAAAACGTAACTACGCCATGACCCAAAAATTATTCTATGAATTTGGCAACAAGTAAACTTTTAGCCAGAGCGCTTCAAGTTAAGAAAGCGGCCAATACCATTCACAAAATTACAACACCGACTGGCGACACCCTTGTTACTACGGATGATATCTCTGACCATTTTGTTCAGTACTTCTCCAAACTATACAACCTCCCCACTACGCTCCCCCCTGCAGCCACCTCGGACCGAATGACAGCCATTACCGACTTCCTTGCACAATACTGTCCCTCCCTCCTCTCTTCAGATGAATCCTCGGACCTTGATCTCCCACTCTCAGGAAAAGAAATTTTAACTGCATTAAAACAAATGAAACCGGGCAAAAGCCCTGGCCCAGATGGCCTGACAGTTAGCTATTATAAGTCCTTCCCAGACACCCTCGTTCCCCACCTCACCAAAGCCTTCAATAATCTATCACCAACCTCTAATACGATGAGGGATATCCTTGAAGCACACGTCACTCTCATTCCCAAACAAGGCAAAGACCCCTCATTGGTCTCTAACTACAGCCCGATTTCACTTCTGAACGTAGACCTAAAGCTCTATGCCAAAGTGTTGGCAAACCGCATTCTCCCTCTGTTAAAAAATTAATCTCCCTTGATCAAGTAGGTTTTGTCCCTGGCAGGGAGTTACATAGTTACATAGTTAGTCAGGTTGAAAAAAGACACAAGTCCATCCAGTCCAACCATAAAAAAAAAAAAAAAAAAAAAAAAAAAAAACGTACAATCCAATATACCCAATACTATACCCACAGTTGATCCAGAGGAAGGCAAAAAACCCCAGCAGAGCATGCTCCAATTTGCTACAGCAAGGGAAAAAATTCCTTCCTGATCCCAGAGAGGCAATCGGATTTTCCCTGGATCAACTTTACCTATAAATGTCAGTACCCAGTTATATTATGTACATTTAGGAAAGTATCCAGGCCTTTCTTAAAGCAATCTACTGAGCTGGCCAGAACCACCTCTGGAGGGAGTCTATTCCACATTTTCACAGCTCTTACTGTGAAGAAACCTTTCCGTATTTGGAGATGAAATCTCTTTTCCTCCAGTCGTAAAGAGTGCCCCCTTGTCCTCTGTGTTGACCGTAAAGTGAATAACTCAACACCAAGTTCACTATATGGACCCCTTATATATTTAAACATGTTGATCATATCCCCCCTTATTCTCCTCTTCTCAAGAGTGAACAAATTCAGTTCCTCTAATCTTTCCTCATAGCTGAGCTCCCCCATGCCTCTTATCAGTTTGGTTGCCCTTCTCTGCACTTTCTCCAGTTCCCCGATATCCTTTTTGAGAACTGGTGTCCAAAACTGAACTGCATATTCCAGATGAGGTCTTACTAATGATTTGAACAGGGGCAAAATGATATCTCTCTCTCTGGAGTCCATACCTCTCTTAATACAAGAAAGAACTTTGCTCGCTTTGGAAACCGCAGCTTGGCATTGCATGCTATTATTGAGCTTATGATCTACCAAAACCCCCAGATCCTTCTCCACTACAGATTCCCCCAGTTGTACTCCCCCTAGCATGTATGATGCATGCATATTCTTAGCCCCCAAGTGCATAACTTTACATTTCTCAACATTAAACCTCATCTGCCACATAGTCGCCCAATTAGACAGAGCATTGAGGTCAGCTTGTAAATTGGAGACATCCTGTAAGGACGTTATTCCACTGCATAGCTTGGTGTCATCTGCAAAGACAGAAATGTTACTTTTGATCCCAGATCCAATATCATTTATAAAGATATTAAAGAGTAAGGGTCCCAGCACTGAACCTTGGGGTACACCACTGATAACCTTAGACCATTCAGAGTAAGAATCATTAACCACTACTCTCTGAATTCTGTCTTTTAGCCAGTTTTCTATCCATTTACAAACTGATATTTCCAAGCCTGTAGACTTTAACTTACACATGAGCCGTGTGTGCGGAACTGTATCAAACGCTTTTGCAAAATCCAAATAAACCACGTCCACAGCCACCCCTCTGTCCAAGGTTTTACTTACCTCTTCATAAAAAGAAATCAGGTTTGTCTGACAACTTCTGTCTTTCATGAACCCATGCTGTCTGTTGCTTAAAATGTTTTTTTCCAGCAAGAACTCGTCTATGTGGTCTTTTATTAAACGCTCCAGTATCTTCCCAACTATAGAAGTTAAACTAACAGGTCTATAGTTACTTGGTAAAGACTTTGATCCCTTTTTAAATATAGGCACCACGTTTGCCCTGCGCCAATCCAGCGGTACTATTCCCGTCATTAATGAGTCCCTAAAAATTAGATACAATGGCTTTGAAATTACAGAGCTCAATTCTTTTAGGATCCGTGGGTGGATGCCATCAGGTCCAGGTGCTTTATCCACCTTTATTCTGTCTAAATATTTCTGGACCATATCCCTTTTGAGCCATTGTGGATCATTGGGGGCTGTGTCAATACCACCCCCCTTATGGACATGAGCTTCCCCATGCTCTTTTGTATATACAGAGCTGAAGAAATTATTTAATAAATTAGCCTTCTCCTTGTCCCCAGTCACCCACTCTAGATTATTTTGTAAAGGGCCTACATGCTCAGACCTGACCTTTTTACTATTAATATATTTGAAGAATTTTTTGGGGTTTGTCCTACTATTTTTTGCGATCTCTCGTTCATTTTGAATTTTTGCACCCTTGATTTCCTTTTTACATATTCTGTTAAATTCTTTGTAGCATTTAAATGACACTAGTGTTCCTTCATTTTTATATTTTTTAAAAGCTCTTTTCTTATTGTTTATAGCTTTTCTAACTTTGACCGTGAGCCACATAGGTTTTCTTTTTAGCCTTTTAAACTTATTGCCCATGGGAATATACTTTGCAGTGAGGTCCCAAACAGTCTTTTTGAAGAATTCCCATTTCTGTTCTATGTTTATCGCTGCCAATATTCCCTCCCAGTCTAAGTCCTCGAGAGCAGCCCTCATCCTTGGAAAATTTGCTCTCTTGAAGTTAAGTGTTTTTATCTTTCCCTTATGTATTTCTTGTTTACAGCTAACATCAAATGAAATCATGTTATGGTCACTGCTACCCAGGTGTTCCTTTATCTGCACATTAGTAATAAGCTCTGCATGGTTTGAGATTACCAGGTCCAACAGAGCTTCATTCCTAGTTGGGGCCTCAATAAACTGGACCATAAAATTGTCCTGTACTAGGTTTATAAATTTTTGCCCTTTAACTGTCCCAGCAGTGCCATTACTCCAGTCAATTTCTGGGTAGTTAAAATCTCCCATTATTATCACTGTCCCAGCCCTTGCAGCCCTTTCCATCTGTGCAAGGAGCTGAGTCTCCACCTCCTCGTTAACATTGGGTGGTCTATAACAAACTCCAATGATTAACTTTGAACTACGCCCATCTATATGTAGTTCCACCCATAATGCTTCAGACTCATCACACTCTCCATCAATCAGGTCCTCTTTCACACTTGCTTTGAGATCACTTCTCACATAGAGACAGACCCCGCCACCTTTCCTTTTTACCCTGTCTCTCCGAAAGAGTGCATAGCCAGGAATATTAATAGCCCAGTCATGTGAGGATTGAAGCCAAGTTTCAGTAATACCGATTACATCATAGTTCACTTCATGCACCAGAGCTTCCAACTCACCTATTTTGCTTGGCAGACTTCTGGCATTGGTGAACAAACACTTTAATGCATTATTACATTTTGGTCTGGTGTTTTTCATATATTTTTTAGTAGTACAAATGGCACTACAGTTTCCAATGGCTGTTTGCAACATGGGAAATTTCTTGACACCTGCCATAACCCTCCCCCCATCTGTCCCCATTCCACCCTCCATTAATGTCTGACCCCTAACTGACCTGTCTTCTTGATGTAATTCTAGTTCACCCTCCCCCCTCAATCCTAGTTTAAATACTCCTCCAGCCTTCCTATAAACCTCTCCCCCAGCACAGCAGACCCCCTTCCATTCAAGTGCAAACCGTCTTTAGCATATAGGTTGCACCCAAATGAAAAGTCAGCCCAGTGCTCTAGAAACCCAAATCCCTCCTCCCTACACCAGGTCTTGAGCCATGCATTCAGCTCTCTAATCACCCACTGCCTTTCCTGTGTTGCGCATGGCACAGGCAATATTTCAGAGAATATCACCTTGGAGGTCCTTCCCTTCAACTTGCAGCCTAGTTCTTTAAATTGATTCTTAAGGAGCCTCCACCTTCCATGTATACTGTCATTGGTTCCAACGTGGACCAAGACAGCTGGGTCATGCCCAGCCCCTCCCAGTAATTTATCCACCCGGTCCACCACATGCCGAACCCTAGCACCAGGGAGACAGCAAACCATTCGGTTGAGGCGATCCTGGCGACAAATTATTCTATCAGTCCTTCTGATTATAGAATCCCCTATAACCACCAACTGTCTAGGCCTACCTGCACTCCCCTCACCACCTTTACTAGATGGGCTGCTCTCCCGGCTGTTAGGGATAGCAGTGACATCTAGGGCTGCCACCTCTGTGTTTGCCACCTCCACATCTTCACCCAACTTGGCAAATTTGTTTTGATGCACCCAGCTGATGGTGGCTTGCATGTGGATTTTGTGAACACAAGTGGAATTTTTGAACTAAAGTGGGAGAGTTAATAACCAGGAGCTGTGCTTTTGACTGCTTCTGCTTGCAAGTGTTGTTTTAGGGGTTTTTATTTATTTTTATATTTTTTTTCCTTTGCTATCAGTTTTTAAAATACTTTTTTTTTTTTTTTTTTTTCCTGACACTTTTTAAACATACTTTTTTTTTTTTTTTTTTTTTTTTTTTCTGCTAATTAAGGGGAGTGGTTAATTGTTCCCAGGTGTATAAAAGTGTCTACACACACTCCCCTGGAGCTTGCTCCCAGCTGATGGTGGCTTGCATGTGGATTTTGTGAACACAAGTGGAATTTTTGAACTAAAGTGGGAGAGTTAATAACCAGGAGTTTAAACAGGAGTTTAAACAGAAGTCTTCAAATCTGTAAGTAACATCTTAAACTTCCCTTAAGTAATTGTATTGTAACTGGGAAATGAGTGCTAGCAGGGTTGAAGGTTTTGCTCAGTGCACAGTGTGCCACATGTATGCAAAATTGGTGCAACAGCTCCAGGATGCATACCGCTGTGACAGATGTGAGCAGGTTGCCCTTCTGGAAGCTCGCATTAGAGATCTGGAGGAGCAAGTTGCAACACTGGGCAGAAAGGACAACCTTGAAGGGGTCCTCTGCTCACTGAGCAGGTGGTCAGTAGGGTTGATGTGGGGGGTGGAGGGGCAAGTCAGGATTATCAGATAGGAAGATGGGTTAATGTAGTTAGAGGGAGGCCAGGGACAATACTATCAAGGCTCTAAATATCCATCACTGGCTCTCCAAAACATCCGCACAAGGTTTTTTCCTGTCTTTGGACGCGGAGAAGGCGTTCGACAGGATGGCCTGGGACTATATGGAAGCGACTTTAAGAGTAATGGGTTTCCCATCGCATCTACTCCAAATGATCCTGGCGCTATACTCTGCACCTACAGCTAAACTTAGGATCAATGGCTGCCTGTCGAACGCCTTCTCTGTCTCAAACGGAACCCGTCAGTGATGCCCCCTATCCCCGCTCATATTCATCCTTACTATGGAACCAATGCTCCGCAGATTAAGAGACAACCCGGACGTCAAAGGCATTAACATTGGTGATAACCACTATAAATTAGCAGCCTATGCGGATGACGTTTTACTCTTCCTCACTGACCCTATAGTCACTATCCCCAATCTTCTTAAAGATTTCTCATTATTCAAAACCTTGTCAAACCTTCAAATTAACTTTACAAAATCGAAAGCACTGAACATCTCCCTACCAGCCACACTGGTCACCCATTGCAAACAGAACTTCCCCTTTACATGGGAATCACAGGACATTACATACCTGGGCATCAAAATACCTACTAAACTACAGGATCTCTACATGAGAAACTTCCAACCTGTGCTTCAAAACATACAAGCTGATTTAAATAAATGGCATTTTGGGTAATTTTCCTGGTTGGGTAGGACAGCCATATTAAAAATGAATGTACTGCCCAGACTTCTTTACCTTTTTCAGGCAATCCCCGTAAAGCTACCCACCTCCTTTTTTACATCATACAAGCGTATGTGCAGGACTTTTATCTGGTCGTCCAAGACCCCCCGACTAAGCTGGGATAGGCTAGTACTCCCCAAGCTATTAGGGGGCCTTGGCCTCCCCGATATTCAAAAATACCACTGGGCATGTCATTTAACTAGGATTGTAGATTGGCATCTGCATCGTTCCAATAAAGCCTGGATTACACTTGAGGATTCTTTCACTAAAACCCCGCTGTCACATCTACCCTGGATCAATCACAACTCCATTCCTAGAGATTTGGTGACACATCCCTTTATTGGAGCCACATTGTCCCAACTTAAATTAGCCGGCAAAGCACTCGATTACACACCGCACCCAGGCCCTATGACCCCTTTGGTTCGTAATCCTGACTTCCTGCCAGGCCTTGCCTTAAGAGATCTGCACAGGGAATCATGCACAGCCCCCATCAGGGCACACCACTTCTTCCAAAATGGTGAACTCTTCCCCCACCAAGCCATGGCAGCCAAACTCACGGAATACAACATCCCCTTTTACAAGTACCTACAATTAAGACACCTTTTTACTGACGCCAAATCCATCTCACTTTGGTACCGAGAGCGTACACCCTTTGAATTGCTATGTGATAGTTCAGAACTCCAACGTCATGTGATCTCTACTGTTTACACATTCTTATTTTCAAATTGCAAAATTAAAGATGATAAGCTTATCCGTCGTTGGGAATCAGAACTGTCCATAGACTTAACTTCCACTGAATGGGAACGCATACACAACCATATTCATAAGGGCTCCATTAATGTATCCACCCAGGAAAACAGATACAAAATATTCACCAACTGGTATAGGACACCTGATAAGATCCACAAAATGCACCCCTCTGTCCCCCCGACATGCTGGCGTTGCAATGCGGCGCTTGGCACCCTCATTCATATCTGGTGGGAATGTCCTCTTATCATACCGTACTGGACGGAAATTCACCGCCTCATCACCCAAATTACCTCTTACGCCCCAGACTTCACTCCGGCCCAATACATGCTCCATCACACCTCCATGCCCCTCTCCTCCTACAAAAAATCCCTTACCCTACACCTTATCAATGCAGCCAACCTCTGTGTCCCGGTTCACTGGAAGAGTTCCACACCACCCACAGTGGCTGAATGGTTCAAAAGAGTCGATAGAACAGCCGAGATGGAAAAACTCATTTACCAAGCAAAAGACAATCCGACAAAATTTAATACAACATGGGCTTGCTGGTTACACTTTAGAGTTTCCTCAATGCAGATCATTTCGTCCGGTGACCCAACCTCTCAGCCATGATCGATACTGATCTGTTACAGAAACGTCATAGTGTCTGGCTGATCGTGCCCTCCCTCCGTCCATACCCTTCCTCTTACCCAATTGATCCTCACTGATCATACTTAGGCGATCTCCACACCATTTCAACCTGATACCAACATAACTCCTTCACTATTCCGGCAGGAGCACACACCCTAACGGTTTCTGGTCTCCTTACCCCCCCCCCACTCCTAAACAACATATTATTATTACGGAGCTGCCTCTCAATCATATGGGTACCGAATAGGCTTAACACCACACACATTACTACACATGGCCCCCACCCATTCACAGTTAGAACCCTTTAGGGGTGAATGGGTTTAAGGGTGGCTTTGATCGGTACATAACATTACCCCGATTGGACCCCTACCCCCACACCAACCCCTTCTCCCTCACATGGAGATATTTAATGATCCTTAGTTTATACACTTGTTAATTAGGGTATTCCCGCTTTACCATAGGAATAATTTACTGGGTCAGAACTTCACCTCCATCACTAATACAGAAGTGACCTAGTAAGAGGCTCAGTTGGCCGTATTTTGAACTCGTTCTTACATTTCTGCTTTATTTATCGATTGTATGACTTATTGATTGTATGACGTATTGATTGTATTAACAGCTTCTGTTTCAATGTATACCCGATAACTGTGACTTTATGTATATCTGAAAAATTTTAATAAACATTTATTGAAAAAAAAAAAAAAGATAGGTAACGTCCCTGTCCATGCCTGCTGGACCATGAGTCAGCGGTAATATGCACCTTACCGCTGACAGCCCTGTCCAGCGAGGCCAAGACATTGCCTTCCACATGTCGGTAGAGAGACGGAATTGCCTTCCGTGAAAAAAGTGGCGTTTGGGAACCTGCCACTGAGGTACCGCACATTCCACAAATTCACGAAAGGGGGCAGAGTCTACCAACTAAAAATGCAGCAGTTGGAGTGCTAGCAAATTAGCCAAGCTAGCATTCAGCCGCTGGGCATGTGGATGGCTGGGACCGAATTTCTTTCGCCGGTTTAGCAACTGGGGTAGGGAAATTTGCCTGCTACAATCGGACGTTGGTGTAACAATAGCAGATTGCCCCCAAGTACTTGGCACACCTAATTCTACACCTTCATTCCTTTCAGTGCAGGTTTCTGAGAAAACTGAAGGTATAGTGGGGTTGGAGATCCCAGCTGATGAGGAGCAAGGAGAGGTCCGCCTTGTTCTTTGGTGTGGGTCTTTTAAGTACGCTTGCCAACGGACTGCATGGGAGTTCGACATATGTCTGGTCAAGCATGTGGTGCCCAAGTGGCTGCTGTTTTTGCCACGCTTGATACGTTTCAGACATATGTTGCAAACAGCAATGGTGCGATCTGCTGCACACGTCTCGAAAAAGGCCCACACCAAAGAACTTTTGGAAAAACGCGCGGAGACAGCAGCGCCCTGCACAAATGTGGAGCTCTGCGGTGTGATGTAGTTGGTTGGCTCCCCTTAAGCTGGCCCCTGGAGGGCATCCTGTCTCGTTGGAGATGTGCCTCCTCCTCATCCTCCCGCTCCTCTCTTCTATCAGGCACCCACGTAGAGTCAGTGACCTCATCATCCCCTCCCTCCTCGTCACTGGAGCAAACCTGGCAGTATGATGCAACTGGGGGAACATGACTGCCAGTTTGTTGTCCATCTTGGGCACCCCCTCTCTCTGGGCTCACGTTGCTGCCTTCCTCAATCTGGGTACCATCATCGGAGCCTTCAAAACGCTGCGCATCCTCCATGTACCCAACACTGTGGTCGAACAATTCGGGGGACTCCTCCGTGCATGATGGTGGGGCTAGGAAAGGAGTGACTATAGACATTGAGCCGATAGAAGAGGCCGCTTTCGCAGCTGCATTGGCAGTCAAAGTACTCTGAGCCTGGGTGACAGAGGGTGAGGAGGATGAGGACGGCTTGATCATCCACTCTACCAACCCTTCTGCATGTTGTGGCTCAACGTGGCCAGCTGCCGAAAAAAAGGACAAATGTGCCCCACAGCCATGTGCTGAGGATGCACCATGTTCCCGACCAGCAATGTTGGCTGCAGACACAGAGCCTGCTTGCCCTCTTTTAGTGGCCTGTGAGCGTCTGCCTGTCCTTGTTGGCCTTCCAGACATACTGTATTTGATTTATTTGTTATGTATTTGAATAGGTACACCAGGAATGGCCTGCAGTGAGATGTAGCTGCACAAAGCTGGGATGTATATATATACTGATTCTGAATATACTGCAGCTAACTGAACTGCCTGCCTGTAGTATATTAGGAAGAGAACAACAGGAACGATCTGCAGTGAGATCTAGCTGCACAGGATACAGTACTGAATATACTGCAGCTAACTGAATCAACTGCCTGCCTGTTGTATATTAGGAAGAGAACACCAGGAATGGTCTGCAGCGAGATCTAGCTGCACAGGATACAGTACTGAATATGCTGCAGCTAACTGAATGAACTGCCTGCCTGTAGTATATTAAGAACAGAATGACAGGAACGGTCTGCAGTGAGATCTATTATGAAAAAAAGAGAAAGGTCTGGTGTCCCCAGTAACACACTTCCATCCTTGTAACATATAATAAAATGAAGGATTCGCCCTGGGACTTTAAATGAAGTGGGTACCGCTTCTGCCAGTAAATATAACAGCAGTAAATACATTGTATTTACACAGTATATGATAACAGAGGGATACTAACAGGTGAAAAGATAGTGTAGGGGTGGCTAGATGGTACCAAGGGATACAGCACCTCATCCCCAAAATAATCAAATATTTAATGGGTATGTGGACGGGGGATTATGGCGGTGCTATAGTCAAACAGATTTCTCAAAGAGGAATAAACAAAAAAAAAGTGTAGAAAGCAAAAGGAAATAATAAAAAATACAAAATTTATTGATAATCTGACATAGACAAAATATACATTACAAACAATTCATGTTATACTTAAAAAAATTTATGGGTACATGTACTGTAAGTGACCCTAGGGATAGTAGAATGAGCCAGATGGAAAATGGCCGTTTAAAGGAGAAGGGCTCGATTTCCTACATGTTTCGCCAAGACATTGGCTTCTTCAGGGAACAGGAGCTCATAAGATAGATAAATAAGACAGTTCTGTGTGATAAACGTGAAAAACATGGTAAGAACAATAATTTAAACAAACACTGCATGGTGTAGACAGTAAAGAGTTAAAATTGTGGCTGGACATTTATGCAACCATAGGCTCCACACAAAGTACCGATAATGCAAACATACCTGGGGCGTCAGTGCCCGAGAGGGGAGGGAGGAAAGGGGAAGGGGAAACACAGCCACCCAAGGGGATCCCCGCAAGGGAACGGGCAGGTCGCGCCGTAAATTATGCCTGCAGGGGGCATACAGTAGACCTGGCAAAGGAATGTAAAGATAGCCATAAGTCATAATGCACTTGTAGTGATACTCTAGAGATAAGGGATTGCACATCTGTGCATTGTATTAAAAAGAATACGTAAAATGTATATATATAAATATGAAATAAATGTATCTATATCTCTAGAAGGGAGAGTGCAAACTTACATGTATGTTTAAAAACCGTAGAGAAACAAGGTCTCGAGGTGCCTGTGGTAGGTGTGTGCACACAGCCAGGGAGAAAACATCAAAATTGGACCAGGTCTGCAATCCAATTAGACCAAGCCTAATTAAAGGAATGAATAACATTAGGGGTGTTGCTATTGGTAACTAGGGCCATATAAGATAGATATGCCTATACTTACTTAGTAATATCAGCTGTAGAGAGAAATTCTCATAGCAGCACATTCACAGGTAAGTAATATCTGTCCTAGGTTTAAGAGGGATGGAAATTACGATATGTCCTGTATAAGATGTAAAAGGACAAATAGGAAAAAAAATCAAGAGAACAAAAAGAATGAATGTTTTAAGATGTATCTGAGCATAGGCAAGACTGCTGGAAAGAAGTCTGTTACCTAATCCATTATGGTGCAGACAATGTTGCTTGAAAGGATCAATATTGACCAGCAAGGTAGAAGGCAGGTCCAAGGTGGATCCTAAAAGATGTGTAGGAGCATAGTAAGTAATTCATGTGAAAAACATGAAGTACAAGTATTTTGAAAGACAGGAGTTTACCTTGTAGCTGTGTGCAGAGCATATGCAGGCACGTCCCTCGTCCATCAAGGAACTGAGGGACTGGCCGGTTACTTGTATGCCCCCCACACCTGATCAGATAATGATCAGGTGTGCGGACGCTTAACGAAGGGTATCCACAGCTGCGCACTGCACGGTGCCTCGGAACTACGTGTTCCATCATGCACCGCGCGCGCATGCTCAGAACGTACGGACCGTGTGGCAAATGGGGAGGCGAACAACCCTGGAATGGGAGGTGCCAAGGTGTCGCCTCATCCAATCTGCCGATGGAGAAAGGGGGCCGAAAAGTCTGAGAACAGACGTGGACACCCAGGGGCAGACAGAGGTCTGCGCCTTGGCGTCCGTACAGGCAAAAACAGCGCTGGCCATGTCAGTCCCAAACGGGGAGAGCCCATACAGTGGCTGCCCACCCCTCACACATAAGTCTCCCCCCCCAATCAGGAGCTAGCCAAGGCACCAGAGAATGAGTGCAGGCCGGTGGTGGGGCACGGCGGGGCATGAGGGGTAGTGTGCTGAGACACAGGGTAGGGGGACAAAGCCTATGCTACCCGACGATCCACAGGGGTCGCTGCGGAAAGTGGGAGGTACCTGTGTGTCAGCCCACGACGTCCAGCCACAATGTGTGTAGTGTGCATAGAGAACCACTGGGTCCTAGTATACCAGTGAGATTTGTAACCAAAAAATTGAGAATACACAACAGAATAAAATGCATCAAAAAAAACAACAAAAAAACACAATCCTATAGCGGAACTTATATACTGCGATGAATATGTCAAAAGATGTTATTCAATACTGACAAAAAGGGTTTAGTATAACAAATGAATACAAACGAAATACACTTGTATGTTAGACAGGGTATCAAAGATATTAAATCAATATAAGAACTTATAAGAAAAAATACATTTATAGCAAATGCAGGTAACATACTATTAAGCATTTGTCAAGGGGGGACTTTATGGAGGAAACCACAGATGGAGCCATGGCAACAAAAAGAGAAAAAAAGATCAGGAGGCTCGGAAAAATAGAAAAATAGAAAAATAGAAAGGGGGTAGGGGGCAGAGAAAGAGGGAAACAGATAGGGATGAGATGAAGAAAGAGAACCACAAACGACGTTGTCTAGGGAGTGGGCATGGGAAAAGGAGAATATATGATGTGTAAAAATATTTTTACTAATAAGTATTAAAGAAAGGGCTTGAAGCTGATATATTCATTGAGTCCTGGGAAGATAGTGGCATTTAATGTATGAATCCATTTGGTTTCAAGTCGTAGTAATAGGTTATCAGTACTACCGCCTCTTACATGTGGAGGAATATGTTCAAGTGCGGAAAACAAAATGACGTGGGGATCAGAGTTATGTTGGGCAGCAATGTGCCTATTAATGGCTGTAGTAGTGATGTTCTTGTATAGTGGTTTTATATGATCCCGAATGCGAATCTGAAAAGGGCGCTTAGTTCCCTTGCGGGGATCCCCTCGGGTGGCTGTGTTTCCCCTTCCCCTTTCCTCCCTCCCCTCTCGGGCACTGACGCCCCAGGTATGTTTGCATTATCGGTACTTTGTGTGGAGCCTATGGTTGCATAAATGTCCAGCCACAATTTTAACTCTTTACTGTCTACACCATGCAGTGTTTGTTTAAATTATTGTTCTTACCATGTTTTTCACGTTTATCACACAGAACTGTCTTATTTATCTATCTTATGAGCTCCTGTTCCCTGAAGAAGCCAATGTCTTGGCGAAACATGTAGGAAATCGAGCCCTTCTCCTTTAAACGGCCATTTTCCATCTGGCTCATTCTACTATCCCTAGGGTCACTTACAGTACATGTACCCATAAATTTTTTTAAGTATAACATGAATTGTTTGTAATGTATATTTTGTCTATGTCAGATTATCAATAAATTTTGTATTTTTTATTATTTCCTTTTGCTTTCTACACTTTTTTTTTGTTTATTCCTCTTTGAGAAATCTGTTTGACTATAGCACCGCCATAATCCCCCGTCCACATACCCATTAAATAGGTGAAAAGATAGATAAGACACCTGTTAGTATCCCTCTGTTATCCTATGTTTCTTACCATCTCCATGTTCCCTACCATCTTTGGGTCCAGGCCTTTCATTCATGCATACATATCTTTATGCTAATACTCATTAATTCTACTTTACTACTTTAGATGCCTGACAAACATACTTATGTACACAGCCTACACTCTTTATGGACTAACGAGGTCTCTAGGGTTACATCACTACACCCATGCCATGCCTGCTCTCCGTTTGGCACCTGGTGGGGCCCCATCTGACTTCGCCCCCTCAGCTCCCTGGTGAGGCACCTGTTGCCGCTATCTTTGAGCCGCACACCTGTAGCCATGGTCAAGCTCAGTGGTGAGTATGGGGACCCATAACCCCTCCTACCCTGTGCCTTTATAACTAATACTGTGCCATTTTGCCAAATATATACTTTTTTTATCTTAGGTACATTGTTACACACATCCGCCCCTGAAGAGCAAGCTGGATCTCGCAAAACTCTCTGGAATCACATTAAATTTGGGGTTATCCTAAGAGGTTTGCATGAGAGGGTTGTGCCTGCAGAACACCTACACACGCCTAGATTTATGGAGAAATGGAAAGCCAAATGCATTGAGCATGGGCTTTCTGTTATCCAATTGATTGTTGATGAGGAAAAGATCCAATTAGATGAGCTAAAAGCAGAACTTGAACAGAGCAGTAAACAACTAGAGCCTCTACAGAATGAAGTTGACTTTGAGAAACATAACGGTATTTTGAGAAAGGAAATAGAAAAAACACAGAAACATCTAATGACTATAAAACAGAAAAAATTTAGGCAAAACATTGAGGATTTTGAAAAGGGTGAAATATTCGATCTTCCGATCCCGAGAGGACGCAGTCAAAGTAGAAGAAATAGAAAAAGATCATCCAATCGTCCAAGAAATAGGCAGTATTCTTCAGATAGTGACAAAGGTGACAACATTAAAAATGTAGACTTTGCACTTGCAGAAGAGACAGATATGACTAATCTAGTCCCTTTAGGGAACCCACAAAAGGAAGGAGCAAGAGTAGACATAAGAGACCAAGGAAAAGGACAAGAAAGGAAAAACAATACTCAAGGGAGGGTCTACCAGACTTGCAAACAGACCAAATCTCGCAGCACCAAGAACTAGATAGCTGCGATTCCCAAGCGGTCTTATCGCCTCTGCTGAGGGATATGAAGGTTGTTAATTTATCAAATCTTCCGATAGGAGAGAGGCACATCAATTTATTAAGTAAGGGTTTGTCCTTCTCGCCCTCAACAGCGATGGATGAATTTACAGTGTTCAAAGACATCAGCTTATTCTTGCGCAAGGTGGTATTTAAAATCTGGCACACTGGCCTGAATAATACCACGCCAATGGGGGCTACATCTGCTATGACCCCGGAGGATAAAGAAGAAAGCCTAGCCCTAGAGAGTCTGATTGCCCTTTTGGATGAGCAGATTGACTCAGACAATTAATTTAATCCTGAACCAGTTAGAAGACCGAGTAACTTACAAATTAAGTCCAAGAAAATGCCTCCCCTGCATAAACACCATTGGATTAGGGTGTTCCTTGATCTTGTAAAGGATGACCTTAATAAAATTAACTGGACTCAACGTGGCCCAGATAATCTACCAAGTCAGGATAGACAGGCACTTTCTGAACTTGAACGTGCAGACAACTTGATAGTGAAGTCTAGTGACAAGGGAGGTAACGTGGTTTTAATGTCAGCTGACATGTACGAAGGAGAGGTTTTTCGGCAGCTAAGTGATACCACCACCTACCGGAAGCTGCCGGGTAACCCCTTTCCTGCATTAGTCAAGAAAATAAACCAACAACTTTTCTTGGGCCATGAAGTGAATCTCCTATCACAGAAAGAATGGGATTATCTGAGGGTGGGAGAATATAATAATCCCACCTTTTATATTATTATTATTATTATTCAGGATTTATATAGCGCCAACAGTTTACGCAGCGCTTTACAATATAAAAGGGAGACAATACAGTTATAATACAATACAATACAATAGGATTAAGAGGGCCCTGCTCAGAAGAGCTTACAATCTAATAGGGTGGGGCAGGTGGTACAAAAGGTTGTAACTGTGGGGAATGAGCTGGTGGAAGTGGTAGGAGATTAGTTGGAGACGTGATAGGCTTTCCTGAAGAGATGAGTTTTCAGGGATTGCCTGACGGTAGCAAGAGTAGGGGATAGCCGGATAGATGGAGGTAGCGAGTTCCAGAGGATGGGAGAGGCTCTGGAGAAATCCTGGAGACGAGCATGGGAGGAGGAGATGAGATAGCTTGAAAGCAGGAGGTCTTGAGAAGAGCGGAGAGGTCGATTTGGGTGATATTTGGAGACAAGATTAGTGATGTAGCTTGGGGCAGAGTTGTGAATGGCTTTGTATGTTGTGGTTAGAATTTTGAATTTAATTCGCTGGGTGATTGGGAGCCAGTGTATAATCCCAAAACTCCATAAATCCCTCGATAATCCCCCCCGGCAGGCCGATTGTCTCGGCAATAAAAGGCCCTCTAGAAAGGATTGGGAGATATGTTGATTCCTTCATAAAAACCTTGGTGACCTCTATGCCATCGTACGTTTGTGATACTCGCAACGTTTTGGCTAAGTTACATGATTTGGAGATACCGCCTGAGGCCCCACTTGTGGGTATCGACGTGGAATCACTTTACACGTCGATACCTCAGGACTGGGGCCTCAGAGCGGTCTCTTTCTTTCTGGAAACAGCACATCCTGACTTCGGGGCACAAAATGAATTCATCTTGGAACTATTGGAATTGGCATTGACCAACAACTATTTCCAATTCCTCAATGGATATTATCAGCAAATGAGGGGCACAGCGATGGGAGCTCCCTGGGCCCCCTCATATGCTTGCCTCCACCTGGGCCTGTGGGAACGGGATGTGGTATATAAGATGCCA
The DNA here is from genome assembly GCF_042186555.1 of Aquarana catesbeiana. Lineage (NCBI taxonomy): Eukaryota > Metazoa > Chordata > Amphibia > Anura > Ranidae > Aquarana > Aquarana catesbeiana. Next base: position 114,332,525 of record NC_133336.1, read on the forward strand.
ATGTACCTCAGCCGGGTACTGACCTGGCTGAGGTATATTGATGATATCATCATGGTATGGCTGGGTGACCGTAAAGAACTTGACGAGTTTCTGTCAACTCTAAATAAGAAAGACAGAAACATCGTCTTGACCCACGTGATAGATCCAATACAATTTCCTTCCTTGACTTGCAGATTACACATGTGGATACACGACTGGTGACTTGTACCTACAGAAAGCCCACAGCAGCAAACACGCTTCTGCAGGCATCAAGTCACCATCCAGATCATCTAATCAGAGGGCCAGTTTCTGCGACTTCGCAGAAATTGCTCAAAAGACGATGACTTTCGTAAGGAGGCAAATAAAATGTTTGCCAGGTTTAAAGATAGGAGTTACTCCAAAAAAACTTTGAAGCAAGCACGCAAAAAGGCCTGGTTGACAGACAGACAGGATCTTCTGGCTGACAAAATAGTCTCCACAAATGGAAACAAAAAACTAACATCTACGCAAGCTCCATTAAGAATTATTACTAATTATGGAGCACAGTGGAAACAGGTAACAGGCATACTTCAAAAGCACTGAGGGCTACTGACTAAATCGCCAATGCTGAAAGAAATTGTTGGTCCTCGCCCTCAAATGATTGCCAGGAGAGCAAGGAATTTAAAATATGTACTTGTACACTCAGAATACACCAGAAAAAGAAAGACAGATTGGTTATCAGATTTGCCCCCCCTCAAGGGAATGTATGCCTGCGGACATTGCCAGGTATGCAAATTTGTTGAGAGGACTACAATGTTCACTGATGCGACTCGGAGTGTCTCATTGCCAATTAAGAATTTTATTAACTGTGCAACCTCCAGGGCCATTTACATGCTGGAGTGTCCATGCCACAAATATTACATTGGAAAAACCAAAAGACAGCTCCGGGTTCGCATCGGGGAACATTTAAGAAGCATAAAAAAAGCAGTCAAAGAAGATAATAAACAATAAAGAGAGGACATGTCCCCACTTGCGTTACACTTCGCAGATTACCATAATGGCAGTACTGCTGGCATCCATATCAAAGGGATCTATACCTTAAATCTACCTACACGCAGGGGCGATTTTGACACAATCCTGCTCCAAAAGGAGAAGATGTGGATCTTCCGATTAAAAACACTCTCACCTCAAGGCCTAAACACAGAATGTAGCCTCCAGCCATTTTTGGATTGATTAGGGCCTAACAATATATGATATACATTTGAGGTATGTGGTTTCTTTGTATACTTCAGGCAGCTGTTATTCAACTACTTAAGATACATATATGCATCCTCCCTGGGTCTAATCTAATTTTTATTGAAACATGCGTTTTTTTCAGGTTTAGCTAAATTTATGTGATCTTGGAATCAAGAATCTCATAACTTCCATATCTGTTGACTACTTTAAAGTAAATACATATATACTGCAAGTGTAGGCCCTATCTGGAATGAGTAGTCTATCTGCGTTGTTTAGAGCCACATTGGATGCATGCTGAATTATGTGAATATCTTTTGTTTTATGGAATACAGCTTCTGTGTATAAAGTTATCTACATCAGGTAGCTGTTATTCGACTAACTAAGATCCATATATGCATCCCCCTTGGGCTCAAACCAATTTATAATGAAACATGCGTTTTTTTGGGTTTAGCTAAATTTGCGTTATCCTGAAAGTAATAATCGCATAACTTTCATAATTTTTGACTATCCTAAAGTAAATCTACCTGACGCAAGTTTAGGCCCTATCCTGAATGAGTAGCCTATCTGCATTGTTTTGAGCCGCATTGGACGCATGTCACATTAAGTGAATATCTTTTGTTCTGTTGAATACAGCCGCTGTGTATAAAGTAAAGTATAGTAATCAAAGATATAAAGAGACATACACAGTCTTTCAGCCCTAATCAATCCACAGTGATATATGCGACTGTTTGCTGAAAAAGTTGCATAGCAATCAATTAGTCGCATAATTTTTATTCAGCCCCCCTTTTCTGTCCTCTCTGCCTTGTCTATCGTTATGTAGGTCTGATTCTATATCTTTACTATTTGAGATATTTATTAAGTCAACCTGTTTTATTTTTAACTCTAACTTTGCAAAAACGTATTGATCCGTGTCTGCAAATGTATGGCCATAATTGAGTGCCTCTGAATAGTGGAAGAGAAAGAGAATGTGATGTTTTATATGGGAGATGACACCTTGTGGTGATTCCTTGTATAGCAACCTCAAATTGAAAGTGGGAGGTATTGAATGCAGTATAAATAGAAACACAACTCATGCCTCTCCTATCCTTGAAAAAAACCAGAGTCCCTGGTGAAACATGTCGGATTTGGCATCACGACAGAGACGCTCTATGCATCGTGGATGACGTATTTCATCACCCCTGTGCATGTGCAGTTGATTGCCTGAAACCAGCGGTGACTACTTTGGCTGATACAAGCGGATGGTGGCCCAGAGGACTTGACACGTATATAGTGCTGACAGCAAACTGCTCACTGGAGCCCCACGGACCCTGCTCAACAAACGGAGCATACAGGATGGTACATACAGCCCCCCGGACCGGAGAAAGATAGTACAGGACTGTGATTATATCGCTCCATGAATGGTTGGGTGAGCAGACCATAGGTCCTTGGACTGCCTCCTTTTGCTTTGCATCCTGCTTTTTGTTACTTCTCAGCCAGTATTAGCCAACTTCATAAACAACGTCATTGAGCTATTGTTTTTCCGACAGTTAGACCCTGTGAATACATGCAATTCCATTCTGGGAAACTGTATTTCTGTGTCTTTGGACTGGATACTAACTGTGGACTATAATCATCTCTCCACACTGACAGCTATGTCTTGTTACAACTCTAAGGCTGTCTCTGTGGGACTAGCAACTTGACTCAATCAACTACCCTCTAAACAGGGGTCTTTTGTTAAAAGGATTTCTATTTAAATACAGTGACTGGACGGACTTTGTTATGTATGGTGCATGTCACTGAAATCATTAGTCTGATCCACAAATATTACTTAATCTTATTAATAGCCTTGTTACAGGTGTGTGCATGCATGGTTGAAGCGTGATGCAGCTGCTCTTAAACAGACAATGTTGTCCATTTTTAATATGATCTTGGTGTTGGTGGTGGGTACCTGGTCTTGGCCCCTTTTGTATTAAATATATTTTTCTAATAAAATGTATCCCTTATTAAGCAGCATGGTCTGCCTATGTCTCTTCTCAGTGGGACCCTTTCCCCTGAAAAAATGTTTTCTCTCTACAGTACAGAATATACTGCAGCTAACTGAATGAACTGCCTGCCTGTAGTATATTAGGAAAAGAACAACAGGAGTGGTCTGCAGCTAGATCTAGCTCCACAGGATACAGTTCTGAATATACAGCAGCTAACTGAATGAACTGCCTGCCTGTAGTATATTAGAAACAGAACAACAAGAACAGTCTGCAGCAAGATCTAGCTGCACAGGGTACAGTGCTGAATATACTGCAGCTAACTGAATGAACTGCCTGCCTGTAGTATATTAGGAACAGAATAACAGGAATGGTCTTCAGCGAGATCTAGCTGCACAGGATACAGTACTGAATATACTGCAGCTAAGTGAATGAACTGCCTGCCTGTAGTATATTAGGAACAGAACAACAGGAATGGTCTGCAGCAAGATCTAACTGCACAGGATACAGTACTGAATATACTGCAGCTAACTGAATGAACTGCCTGCCTGTAGTTTTTTAGGAACAGAACAACAGGAACAGTCTGCAGCGAGATCTAGCTGCACAGGATACAGTACTGAATATACTGCAGCTAACTGAATGAACTGCCTGCCTTTAGTATATTAGGAACAGAACAGGAACGGTCTGCAGTGAGATCTAGCTGAACAGGATACAGTACTCAATATATACTACAGCCAACTGAATGATCTGCCTGCCTGTAGTATATTAGGAACAGAACAACAGGAACGGTCTGCAGTGAGATCTAGCTGCACAGGATACAGTAGTCAATATATACTGCAGCTTACTGAATGAACTGCCTGTCTGTAGTATATTAGGAAAAGAACAACAGTAATGGTCTGCAGTGAGATCTAGCTGCACAGGATACAGTGCCGAATATACTGCAGCTAACTGAATGAACTGCCTACCTGTAGTATATTAGGAACAGAACAACAGGAACAGTCTGCAGTGAGATCTAGCTGCACAGAATACAGTACTGAATATACTGCAGCTAACTGAATGAACTGCCTGCCTGTAGTATTATAGGAACAGAACAACAGGAACGGTCTGCAGTGAGATCTAGCTGAACAGAATACAGTACTCAATATATACTGCAGCCAACTGAATGAACTGCCTGACTGTAGTATATTAGGAACAGAACAACAGGAACGTTCTGCAGCTAGATCTAGCTGCACAGGATACAGTACTGAATATACTGAAGTTAACTGAATGAACTGCCTGCCTGTAGTATATTAGGAGAAGAACAACAGGAATGGTCTGCAGCGAGATCTAGCTGAACAGGATACAGTACTGAATATACTGCAGCTAACTGAATGAATTGCCTGCCTGTAGTATATTAGGAACAGAACAACAGGAATGGTCTGCAGAGAGATCTAGCTGCACAGGATACAGTATTGAATATACTGCAGCTAACTGAATGAACTGCCTGCCTGTAGTATATTAGGAACAGAACAAGAGGAACGGCCTGCAGCAAGATATAGCTGCACAGGATACAGTACTGAATATACTGCAGCTAACTGAATGAACTGCCGGCCTGTAGTATATTAGGAACAGAACAACAGGAATGGTCTGCAGTGAGATCTAAACTGGATCAACTGCCTGCCTAAACTAGATTACAAATAATACAGCAGGAACAGTCTGCAGTGAGATCTAGCTAAACTGGATCAACTGCCTGCCTGAAGTAGATTAGAAACAGTACAGCATTAACGGTCTGCAGTGAGATCTAGCTAAACTGGATTAAATGCCTGCCTGAAGTAGATTACAAATAGTAGAGCAGGAACGGTCTGCAGTGAGATCTAGCTAAATTGGATCAACTGCCTGCCTGAAGTAGATTAGAAACAGTACAGCATTAACGGTCTGCAGTGAGGTCTAGTTAAATTGGATCAAATGCCTGCCTGAAGTAGATTAGAAATAGTACAGCAGGAACGGTCTGCAGTGAGATCTACCTAACTGAATAAACTGCCTGCTCAAAGTAAATGAAATGACACACTCTCTCTCTCTCTCTATCTATCTCTCTATAACACCAACAACACACTACACAGGGCCGACGTGCAGACGGCCTGATATAGTGTGGGGCGTGTACTTAACCCCCTGAGCCATAATTGGCCAAAGGCACCCTGCCTTTGGCCAATTATGGCTCTGTTTGCTTAAAGCGCTGTGATTGGCCAAAGCATGCGGGTCATAGTGCATGCTTGGCCAATCATCAGCCAGCAAATCACTGCGATGATGCAGTGCATTATGGGCCGTGACGCGCCGCTCGAATTTGGCACGAATATTGTTCGATCTTCGCTGAACGATCAAACAGCCGATGTTCGAGTCGAACCCACATTCGACTCGAACTTGAAGCTCATCCCTATTCAACACTTACAGAAAAGGAATTGATGGAATTTTATATGATAGGAGGCTGAAACATAAAAGCAAAACCTTCTAAACCACCTGACCGCTGTTCAGATGTCAGGATACAGATGAGCTTTTGATTTGGGTTGAACATCAATTTGATCTGAATCCAAAGCTCAGTTTAATGAAGCTTTTATATGATTTGCTCCTTCAGTAAATCAGTCACTGAGTGGAAGCAAACTTGCTGCATGCAAAGTAAAATCACAGTTTACAAAACAATTTAAACAATGAATTCATAGTTTGAAATCATGGTGGCATTACCAAGCAATTACCAGTGGAAAATGGTATTGTGGTGTTCTCTTTAAATAGTCAATTTTAAAAAGGAAGGCTGAATGTAACCAGGAGTATTCAGCATGTTTATTTTACACAAAGCTGAATACAAGTTTCGAAAAGGACTGCATTTAGTGATACATTGTACCAGTTACCCAGACACAGATAAGCCAGATGAAATATGTTATTTTAAATACAGCAGTGAACCTCCACACACTTTTTTGAAAAACATTTTTATTAAGGAATGTCATATGAAATACATAATTAGGCCAGTGTGTACAACCAGTTTGTTGCATAGCTTCAGCCACAGACAGTGCTGTTACGATCTCACAATTATCCGCATGAATAAGTGAAAAACAGAAACACTAGCTTTACAGGATATAATAAACTTGATGCCATATAATAAGAATATCTAGATCACCTATGTAGCGCTATCCCCGAAGGAGCAACTTGGTAATTAGGGTTGTCCATTTTGTGCCTCGACTCCAAAAACAACCTCAGCCCATCTGGCACACCTGGTTGAGTGAAATTTACTGCTTGCACTTATAGGAAGACAAGTGTGGATACCTTTACCTCGACTGTGAACTTAGAATAGTGTTCTGTACCACTAGACTGGTATTAACTCATGAATCAGCAAAGTCAGAAATAAACATATACATGTGCATATACGCGTTAACTGCAATGTGAATAATAATACTATAACTTTAGAGTGCACTCTACAAGGATAGCTAGGATATGGTGCAATGTCCCCTGAGAGGTACTATTAAGCATAGGCAATAATTAAAGGTCTCCGTGTAACAACTGTAAAGGGGCAGTGTTTAGTTCTAACTCTTCAGCCGGCTAGCATTGGGGCCCATTTGTACTGTTAGTACACATGAGAATAGTCAAGCCTGCACACAGCAATAAGGCTACAAAAGGATGTATAGTCAGTTCCCAAACAGCTCAATCTCGGCTCGGTCACACAGTGTTTGGTCCACTCTCTTGTCACGTACCTGGTTGGAGGCCGAAGTGATGAGAGGGCTCCCCTTGTGGCTGAGTGCAGAACACCCCTGAAGGTGCTGACAGGAGGTGCTGTGCCCAAAGAAGCATAGCTTGCCAGCTGCGTGGTTGCCTGATGGTCTGTGATAATGCAACTCTGTCAGAAACCATGAAGTCAGGCCAAGACAGAAGTACAGTTAGATCGCACTTGTTTAATAATAAAAGTAAAAAGAACAAACGTAGTCAAAACATATCCAAAGTTCAGTAACCGGAATGGATAGTCAGCCAAGGCAGAAGTCAGGGATCAATGTAGTGGAACAGCAAGGGGGATCTGGAGCCAGAAGGGATGTCAGCAAAGCAAGTCTTGAACAGGATCGCAGGAGATACTTTCTCTGATGTTGACCAAAGTGAAGGCAGAGATTCTCTGGACTGAATGGCTTAAGTAGGCAGGACTGATGAGCAGGATGTCATCAACAGCTGAGTAACTGTGGAGAGATAGGAGCTGGCAATTAGCTGAGAGCTGAGCTGCCAGCTCAGTGAAGGAAAGGCTGAACCCAGCCCTGACAAACTCTTTATTAAGGCAGAGCCAGACTCAGATGACAGCAGGCCAGGTGACCCTCTGGATGTGCAGGTGGATCTGAGCAGCAGGACTAGAGCACAAGACATAGTCAGGAGCCAGTGCCAGGGTCATATACAGTAGATCAGTCAGGAACAGGATCAGGAGGGAAGTCAAGAATAGGGATGGGCTGAACGGACCCCTGTTCGGTTCACACCAGAACTTCTGAACACCGCGAAAGTTCTGACCTGAATAACGAACCCCATTAAAGTCAATGGGACTCCAACATCAAAAATCAAAAGTGCCCATTTTGAAGGCTTATATGCAAGTAATTGAGCATACAATGGTTATAGGGGTCTGGGTCTTGCCCTGGGGGACATGTATCAATAAAAAAAAAGTTTGTGAAAAACGTCATTTTTAAATGAGTAGTGATTTTTTTTATTTTTAAAGTGAAAGCCTAAAAATGAAAAATTACTTCCAATATAGTGCCTGGTGTGGTCCCCTTAGTCTACCTGTAAAGTGACAGATCTGTACCATGCCTAGAATCTGCTGCAGCAATAATTACATTTATAAAGCCAAAAAAATGACATTTTCCCTGCAAGATGCCTTTATTTTGCTCAGCAACAGCTGGGGAGCCAGTGTGTATGATGAGGCCACAATGTAGTGCACTGGGAACAAGATTAGAGATTTTTTGGATACATTCTGGTGTCATTTTGACTTTCTATAGAAGTAACAGGTGCGTAAAAATTGGTCTTTGGGTGTTGGGGGTGCCTTCCCACCGTAACCCTATAGAGGTACTCTTGATGAAAGCAAGAATTGGCCTTGCTGTAAAAAATTGCAATGATATGCACCTGTCAAACAGGTGCAGAAAAATTGGTCTTTGGATGTCAGTGGCGCCTTCCCACCGTAACCCTATAGAGGTACTCTTGATGAAAGCAAGAAGTGGCCTTGCTGTAAAAAATTGCAATGATATGCACCTGTCAAACAGGTGCAGAAAAATTACTCTTTGAGTGCCAGGGGCGCCTTCCCACCATAAACCTATAGATGTGCTCTTGATGAAGGCAAAAAAAATGCAGTGATATGCACCTGTCAAACAGGTGCTGAAAAATTGCTCTTTGGGTGTTAATTGTGCCTATTAAAACCTATGCCAAAAACATTCTTCCAGATGAAATGATTGAACACCCTCAAAGCTAGGCAGCCTCAAAGTCCTGCAGAGATTCCACATCCCAAAAAGACTTAATCAGTGACATCAGCATCGGGGGTTTCATAGCTGGTAATCCAGGACTGATTCATTTTTATAAAAGTCAAACAGTCCAAGGAGTCTGTGGACTGACGCGTTCTATGATCAATAACAAAATCTCCTGCAGCACTGAATGCCCGTTCTGAAAGCACGCTGGATGGAGGGAAGCCCAACAACTCAATAGCATACTGGGCAAGTTCTGTACAGTGGTCTATTCTCATGACCCAGTAAGTCAGTGGATCGTCAGAAAGCTCTCCATGTCTGTTTTGACCCCAGGGTAATCGTCCACCATGTGATGCAGACGCTGCCAATGGGATGTGGAAGCTGACAGCCCTGGGTGGCAAGGACTAAAAAAATTCCGAAATGCCTCACTTAGGTGGACGCCTTCTCCAACGCTCCTCTCTTGATCAAGAGAAGACTCAAAATGACGTTTTCCCACGACACTGTAACCTACTGGAGTCAGGAAAAATGTTCAATAAAATCCTCTCGTGTCCTCAAGAGATTTTATCTTCTGCACTCTCTGTGGGGACGGGATGAGTTCTGAGACCTTCCCCTTATAACGGTGGTCAAGGAGGGTTGCCAACCAGTAATCATCCTTCTCTTTTATGCCACGTATTTTTGGGTCCTTTCGCAGGCTTTGAAGCATGAGGTTGCCCATGCGCCTCAAATTTGCAGAGGCTTGAGAAGCAGACTCCTCTGGGTCACTCAGGATGGCAGAATCTCGAATTTCCTCCTCCCAGTCACGTACCACTCCCAAGGTTCCTGGGGTTGGAAAGCCACAGATTACAGATTGATGCATGTCTTCCTCTTCTTTGAAGCCTATGAAAGTGCCAGAATCCTCCTCCCCTCTCTGCTCCTGTGTGTTCTATGACATAGGAATGATGGTGTCTGGATAAAGTGGGCCTTGAGAGGAAAGGAAGTCCTCCTCTTCCTCCTGCTGCTCTGCCTCAGGTGCCCTGTCCACAATGCCACGCAGAGCCTGCTCCAGCAGGAACACAACAAGGATTATGTCACTGATTGTCAGAAACCATGAAATCAGACTGAGACAGAAGTACAGTTAAATCTCACTTGTTTAATAATAAAAGTAAAAAGAACAAATGTTGTCAAAACATAGCCAGAGTTCAGTAACCGGAATGGATAGTCAGCCAAGCCAGAAGTCAGGGATCAATGAAGTGGAACAGCAAGCAGGATCTGGAGCCAGAAGGGATGTCAGCAAAGCAAGTCTTTAAACAGGAACATAGGAGAATGTCTCTGTGATGTTGACCAAGGCGAAGGCAGAGAACCTCTGGACTGGACGGTTTAAGTAGGCAGGACTGATGAGCAGGAAATCATCAACAGCTGAGTAACTGTGGAGAGATCGGAGCTGGCAATTAGCCGACAGCTGAGCGGCCAGTTCTAAGAAGGAAGGGCTGAGCCCAGCCCAGACACTGATGCATGTACTGTCACGGCTCACCATCCTGGTGGCCTCCTCAAATGGTGACAATACAGTGTATGCATCCTTAATAATCAGTCATTGGCATGGGGGAAAAAAGCTGAGGCAGCCTGAGCCTGTCATCGTGCCATATTCGCGCAGGTACTCGTTGACGGCCCTCTGCTGCATGTAAAGCCGCTGCAGCATTGACAACGTGGATATCCACCTGGTGGGCATGTCACAAATCAGGCGGTTTACAGGCAGGTGGATTTCCCACTGAATTTCAGCCAACCGAGCACTGGCTGTGTATGACCGCCTGAAATGGCTACAGACACTTCTGGCCAGCTTTAGCACATCTTGAAACCCTGGGTATGTATTTAGGAAACGCTGCACCACCAAATTGAGGACATGTGCCAGGCATGGCACATGTGTCAACTTTCCCTGTCTAAGGGCGGACAGGAGATGTGAGCCATTATCACGCACCACCACTCTTGGCTCCAGCTGGCATGGTGTGAACCACCTCTGGGCCTGTCCCTGCAGAGCTGCAAGAATCTCTGCTCCGGTGTGGTTACTGTCCCCTAAACACACCAGCTGAAGCACTGCATGGCACCTTTAGCCTGACTCTGAGAATAGCCCTTTAAACGCTTAGGGGGTACCTGATGTTCATAGGACAATTCTGCAGAGGAGGGCATGGAGGTGGTGGAGGAGGAGGGGGTAGAGCTCACAGATCTGGCATCATCACCACCAGCTGTATGGAGACGTGGGGGCACAGCAAGCTGCAGCACCGAGCCCTGTCCTGCATTCTTTTGAGTTGAAAGAAGCGTTACCCAGTGTGCTGTGAACGAAATATATTGTCCCTGTCCATGCTTGCTGGACCATGTGTCAGTAGTAAGGTGGATTTTACGGCTGACTGCCTTGCCCAATGATGCCAGAACATTCTCTTCCACGTGATGTTAGAGAGATGGAACGGCCTTATGTGAAAAATAGTAGCGACTGGGAACCTGCCATTGTGGTAGAACACATTGTGTGAATTCACGGAAGGGGCAGAATCCAGCAGGCTGAAAGGCAGAAGTTGGAGAGCCAACAGCTTTGACAAGCTTGCATTTAGATGCTGGGCATGTGGGTGGCAGGGACTGTATTTATTTTGCTGCTGCAGCAGATGGGGCAGAGAAATTTGCCGGCTACAGTCTACAGCTGTTGGTGTGCTGCTGGCAGATGTGCTGCTAGGACCTGGGACACCCTGTGCTATATAATCATCCTTGTCAGTGGAGGCTGCTTAGAGGTAATGACTCGGTATAGCAGAGGCAGACTGAAGTGGGTAAGGGGGAGGAGGAGGGGGGACAGATTTGTGCCCCTTTTGTGTGGCTTTTAGGTGCTCTTGACAACGGGCTGAGTGGTTGGACGTTAAATGCCTTGTTAAGCATGTGGTACCCAAATAGTTGGTGTTTTTGCCACGTTTGATGTGACACAGTTTGCGATCTGCTGCAGATGTGCTGAAAAAGGCCCAGGCAGCTGAGCTTTGGGGAGTGGGTCTGGAGATAACAGAGGCAGAATGTGATGGAATAGGGTGGTTGCTCTCTACTATTTCCTGATGTTGGCCTCCTTGGGGTTGTGCCGCCTCACCTTCACTTTCCTCCTCTGCTCTATCTGGCACCCAAGTCGCATTAGTGACCTCATCATCATCATCTCCATCTTCATCATTACCACTGGAGACAACTTGGCAATATGCTGCAACTTGGGGAATATGAATGCCAATTTGTCTACCACTGTTCCTCCCTCTCTCGAGGCTAATGTTCCTGTCATCCTCAACCTTAGAACCAACATCTGAATCCAGTAATGGCTGAACATCATCAAGGAGCAAGTGGCTGACGCTGTGGTCAAAAAACTCAGCTGACTCCTCAATGGCTGATGTTGGGGCTATGGCAGGAATAGATGTGGACAAGGAGGCAGGTTTATCCACTCTGGCAACTGCAGGGGACTACACACTTGTCTCTGCTTGTGTGACAGAGGAGGAGGAGGATGAGGAAGGTTTAGTAAGCCAGTCCACCACCTCCTTTGCATGCTGTGGCTGAATAGCACGATCAAACTCACTAAACAGAGGAAATGATGCCCTTCCTGAGGACTGACCACCGCGTCCACCTTTGCCTGTGGACACTTTTGTTGCTGGCCCGCTTACAGTGCCAAGGGAACGTCTGCCTCTCCTTGTTGTCCTCCCAGACATTATTGGGAGGGAGGGGGTGGTGCTTATAAGCAAATGTAAAGAAGAAGTTGAAATCTGTATGTAGATGCACTTTAATCAATGTAAAGAGGTGTTTGGTGCACTTTAATTTAAGTACTCACACTACACAGACACACTCCATGGATACACTATATTATACGGCAATATAATGAGCCAAACATACAGTGACGCACAGAACTGTATGGCGTTAAACTGGTAGTAATGCACACAGAAGTAAATGGCGTTAAACTGGCAGTAACGCTCAAAACTATATTAGCCTTAAACCGGCAGTAACACACACAAACTATATGGTGTTAAATTGGCAGCAACGCACACAGAACTATATGGCGTTAAACTGGCAGTAACGTATACAAAACTATATGGTGTTAAACTGGCAGTAACGCACACAGAAGTAAATGGTGCTAAACTGGCAGTAACGCAATCAAATAGACGGTGTTCAACCGTCACTACACTGACGCTATCTGAACTGTCCCTACTCTAACTATACACTAATCTCAAGATTACTGACACAGTCTCACTACACTACACTGAAATGATCTGAGCTGTCCCTACTCTACACCAGTGATTCTCAACTCCAGTCCTCAAGGCGCCCCAACAGGTCATGTTTTCAGGATTTCCCTCATTTGAAATGTCTGTGGTAATTACTAAGGCAGTGAAACTGATCAAATCACCTGTGCAAAATAATGGTTAGCCTGAAAACATGACCTGTTGGTGCGCCTTGAGGACTGGAGTTGAGAAACACTGCTCTACACTAATGTATGTATGAATGACACGGTCTAATGACAGTGCTCTGTGCCCTGATTGGCTGAAGCTTTCACTGCTTCAGCCAATCAGGGCTTGCAATGTAATGTTCAGAGCCGCAATGCATTGTGATCGGTTCTGGGGGCCGAACAAATGATCGAGCGACCCATTTGTTCGGCTGTTCTTCGAATGTCCGAACAGCGAATGTTCGGCCAGAACTTATGCTCAGGCTGAACCGTTTGCCCATTCCTAGTCAGGAACAAGCTGGGGTCATACACTGGAAGCAAGCATAAACAAAGTCGGTGAGAGAAATCTGAGATCAGAACCAAGGGAGAAGCTGCAGATAGGTCCAGGAGAAAGCTGAGTTGATAATGGGTTTCCAAGAATACAGAGCACATAGTAACACAGGATACAGGGTGCTGATGATCAGCCAGCAATGACTGAGCAAGAATGTTGTCCCTATAAAGGTCATTGGGTGCCAGTAACTAACGCACACGGCATGTGTCAAACGTCTGCGCACATTTCTGCACAGATTAACGTGGCCATGTTGGAGATTGGCACACATGCCAGGTCTTTGCTTATTCCTCTGCAGGTTAGTCCCCTGACACTGCTCTTTACCTAGGTGACTCTTGGCACATCTGAACTCAGCACTCCGGATTCTGTTTAGGCCACCATTAAGTAGCAGTCATGGTGCACATTGGACAGCGATGTGCACTCTCCGGGCTCCTACATGGTAAGACACAGCTGTGTGCTGTACAGCCTGACAAAATGCAGCTATTTCCCTTCATCCTGGCAATCTCGCTCTGGAAAATACAGTCCAGTGGTCAATAGAAGTCTAGAGTATGACTCCTTTCCTGAACTTCACTTTCCAAATTTAATTGCGGCCAGCATAGAAGTCTATGGAGCGCCTTGACTTCCCAGCTCCCCCTGCTGATGGGAGGCAGACAGTTAGATGAATCAGAATATCAGTTCAGTGATGGTGTAAAGAACCACTGCAAACTGTCATAACTTGTTCACCTTACCTAAGTACCCGGCTACACATATTTTACATTTTTGTATACTTAAGATCAAAGCTCACACTTGTATATAATTAATCCTTGCCTGACAACAATGTTCTCTGGTATAGCTCCTATAGCTTCCTCAGATAATCATTGTTGACTGAAAATACTTCACTTCTTCCATGTAAAACTTTCCAATAATTCAGAAATTTCAATATTATTAAGTTTTTTTTTGTTTTGTTTTTTTGGGGGGGGGGGAGGGTTGAGACAGGTCTTAGCAATTTACACTGACAATGATAAAACAAAACAAAAACAAAATGTAAAGAAAACCAAAAAAAAAAATACAAACCACAAAGGTAAAAAAAAAAGTACAAAAGGTTTCGTAATCCGGCGGACCTCTTGGATTTAGCTCTACTCTCCGTGGCGAGAGGTACCTATTTCCTACTATCTGTTTATTTTTTCTCTCCCATTTTCCTTTACCTAGTTTTATGTCATTTACTTGGGTTGTAAACCATATCCTCTTTGAAAAATAAAGGAATTACAAAAAAAAAAGTACAAAAATTAAGAGGGGTTTTAAACTAGGCGACGGGGGGGTCCAGAGGTAGAGATAGTCAGCGCGGAACATATTCCAGAGGGTAGTGTTGGGGACATTAGGCATTAGTGGTAGGTTGACTAAAGCACATAAACCCAAGGTAAGTATAGTAACAAGTCCTAGTTGCAATCTCGGAACACCAAATAAGAGACTAGTATGCGACCGAGCTAAACAACGTGGCATGTTCACCAATGCCAGGAGCCTAGTGGACAAGATGGGTGAACTAGAGATACTGTTATACTGTTATATGAGGAGGATTTGAATTTTGTGGGAATTTTTAGAGACCTGGTTCAACAAGCTCTCATGATTGGCTGAAAACCATTTAATGGTATTCCCTTTATTGGGGGGATAGAGAGGTTAAAAAAGGGGGAGGGGTTAGCATAATCCTGAACAGAGCTCCCTGGTGCCATAACTCACTACCAAGAGACATGAAAAACCACCCCCTGATAGGTACAACCACGCAAACATGCTTGTCTCTCTTTATACCTTCCCGCCTTATGTCACCTGACTCCCCGCTCCACCCAATATTGGGAACCCCAGAGTTTACCCCCGAATACACAGATCCCATCTTTTGCTCCCTGAGGGTCTCTGGCTACTTCCAAGCTTCCCACTTCTTCGTAAACAGCAAGAACCCAGACAGGCCATTCCGTTTGGATTACTGGAGGGCTTACCAACTTAGCCATTTTTTCAAATCAATTTTGACCAAACCTTAACCACTTACGAGACCTACTGCTCAGAGGAGGGCGTCATGTCCCATACCTTATCTGCCGCCTAGCAACTGTTGATTTCACCACCAGATGGCCATCAACTGCAATGCCTCTAAACGTGGGAAAGGGACATGCAGTGTACCTTCACGGCGCGTCAAAAACAAAATATTCTTGACTTCACGTATAGATCCTCAATATGCACAAAGACACAGGAGACCAACTACAAAATTGTCACTAGATGGTACAATACCCCCGCGAAATTACAAAAGATTTTCCCCTCTTCCTCGGATTGCTGCTGGAGATGTCAGGGTGATCGGGGAATGATCCTCCACATCTTCTGGACCTGCCCCATTTTGGAGCGGTTCTGGAGGACCATCCAGCACATGGCTCAGAAGTTCACTGAACGCCCCATCTTGGCTGACCCAGCCTTCTTCTTACTCCATGCCTCTAACATGCCACGTAAGACCTACAAAAAGTCATTGATCCGTCACTTACTCGATGCTGCCAAGACATGTATTCCCTTATACTGGAAATCCACACAATCTCCAACCATCAGCCTGTGGCTTAAAAAGGTAGAAGAAATCAAAAAGATGGAGGACCTGATCCTCACGGACGCCATCAACATGAACGGCATTTCAAGACATGTTCCATTTGGAATATGTTTATCTTCTCGGATGAGGGTCGGGCCTTTTTAAAAAGTGATACACCAGATTATAACAATCCCATTATAGACTGACTGGAGGGCGGGGTGTTGTTGCCAGCCGACCGTTCCAGTTTGTGCTCGTGGTCTGAGAGATGTTTACGTGCGCTGCCTCCCTGTACCCCAATTCTCCTCCTTCTTACCCCCTTCTTCTCTTCTCACTCTGCCCTCCCCCCTCCCTAATCCTTACCCCCCTCTTCCCCCCCCCCTCTTCTTTTTCTTTGTTTTCTCTCTACGTTTCTATACGTCTGGGTATATGGGGTCCCCTGTACTGCCTCCATAGACTTATAATGCTCTGTCCCTCCACAATACTTGAAAACGGGGGCGGGATCCGCAGAACCATCCAGTGTTTCAAGAGGACCCTCAGAAGTAAGATACTTTCTGTCCCAGCAGGGGAAGGGGTTGACTGCAATTAATGAGTCTCTCCAACCTGGAGATGCTAGATGTTACGTATACATATGATTGACGGTCCAGGTGCTCCTTTTTTATACTTAGACACCCTATCTATGTCATGTTGTGTAGACACCACTGTATCTTTTTCTTATGTTAATAAAGGATGTTGTATTTTGTGTATCTTTGCCCTTTAAATAAATAAAAAAATTGAAAAAAAAAAAGGGGAAGGGATATGTCTATATATCAAGAATAATGTACAAGTGAATGTAAGAGATGACATCACTAAGGGATCTAGGGAGGAGGTGGAATCCTTATGGGTAGAACTCCAAAGGGATAAAGCTAAGGGGAAAATAATACTGGGTGTATGCTATAGGTCCCCTAACATGAGGGAGGAGGCGGAGGTGGACCTCCTATCACAATTTGGATTAGCAGCAAGGATGAGAAGTGTCATCATAATGGGGGATTTTAATTATCCAGACATAGACTGGACAGAGGGAACCACGCATTCGTCTAAGGCTCGCCAGTTCCTAAATGTGTTGCAGGACAATTTCATGGGTCAGACGGTAGACTCACCAACTAGAGATAAAGCGTTACTAGATCTACTGATTGCCAACAATACAGACTTGATCACAGATGTGGAAATATGGAGCAATTTAGGAAAAAGTGATCACAGATCAATTGGCTTCAGTATAAATCACACAAATAGGAAACATAAGGGGAATACAAAAACACTGAATTTCAAAAGATCCAACTTCCCTAAACAACGAACCTTGCTAGAGGGCATAAATTGGGATAAAATCTTAGGAACAAAGAACACGGAGGAGAGATGGGTTCACTCTAAGAGCATATTAAATAAGGGCATTAGCCAGTGCATCCCATTGGGTAATAAATTTAAAACAAATTTTAAAACAAAAGTCCTGGATGGCTTAACTCCAATGTAAAAATGCATATAAAAGTAAAGGAGAAGGCCTTCAAGAAATACAAAGTTGAGGGATCATTATCAGCATTCAGACTTTATAAAGAATGCAACAAGAAATGTACAGTGCCTTGCAAAAGTATTCACCCCCCCCCCCCCCTTGGCATTTCTCGTGTTTTGTTGCCTCACAACCTGGAATTAACATGGATTGTTTGAGGATTTACATCATTTAATTTACAGAACATGCCCACAACTTTGAAGATTTTTTTTTTATTGTGAAGCAAACAACAAATAGGATAAAATAGGATAAAATAACAGAAAAAGTCAATGTTCATAACTATTCACCCCCCTAAAGTCAAAGTCAGTACTTTATAGAGCCACATTTTGCGACTATCACAGCTCCAAGTCGCTTTGGATAAGTCTCTATGAGCTTGCCACATCTTGCCATTGAGATTTTTGCCCATTCTTCCTTGCAAAACTGCTCCAGCTCCTTCATGTTGCATGTTTGCGCTTGTGAACAGCAATCTTTAAGTCTGACCACAGATTTTCTATTTGATTGAGGTCTGGGCTTTGACTAGACCATTCCAACACAATTACATATCTCCCCTTAAACCACTCAAGTGTTGCTTTAGCAGTGTGTTTGGGGTCATTGTCCTGCTGGAGGGGGAACCTCCATCCTAGCCTCAAATCACACACAGAGTGGTACAGGTTTTGCTCAAGAATATCCCTGTATTTAGCACCATCCAGCTTTCCCTCAACCCTGACCAGTTTCCCAGTCATGACTGCTGAAAAACATCCCCACAGCATGATGCTGCCACCACCATGTTTCACTGTGGGGATGGTGTTCTTTGGGTGATGTGATGTGTTGGGTTTGCACCAGACATAGCATTTTCTTTGATGGTCAAAAAGTTCAATTTTTGTCTAATCAGAACAGAGCACCTTCCTCCATACATTTTGGGAGTCTCCCACAAGCCTTTTTGCAAACTCAGAACGTGCCATTTTGTTTTTTTGGTGAAAGTAATGGCTTTCTTCTGGCCAATCTGCCAGAAAGCCCAACTCTATGGAGCGTACGACTTATTGTCGTCCTATGTACAGATACTCCAGTCTCTGCTGTAGAACTCTGCAGCTCCTCCAGGGTTACCTTAGGTCTCTGTGCTGTCTCTCTGTTTAATGCCCTCCTTGCCCGGTCCTTGAGTTTTGGTGTGCGGCCATCTCTTGGCAGGTTTGCTGTTGTGCCATGTTCTTTCCATTTGGTTATGATAGATTTGAGGGTGCTGCTAGGGATCATCAAAGATTTGGATATTTTTTTATAACCTAACCCTGACTTGTACTTCTCAACAACATTGTCCCTTACTTGTTTGGAGAGTTCCTTGGTCTTCATGGAAGTGTTTGGTTAGTGGTGCCTCTTGCTTAGGTGTTGCAGCCTCTGAGGCCTTTCAAAAAGGTGTGTATATGTAATGACAGATAATGTGACACTTAGATTGCACACAGGTGGACATCATTTCACTAATTATGTGACTTCTGAAGGTAATTGGTTGCACCAGGGCTTTTTATAGGCTTCATAACAAAGGGGGTGAAAACATTCGCACATGCCAATTATCAGTTTTTTTATTTCTGAAAAATTGTTTTATGTATATATTTTTCTAATTTTACTTCACCAACTTAGACTATTGTGTTCTGATCCATCAATTATTCAGATTAAAAGAACATTGAACTTAAAGGCTGTAATATAACAAAATAGGTAAAAAGCCAAGGGGGTGAATACTTTTGCAAGGCACTGTAAGGGTGCAATTAGGGCGGCTAAGATAGAACACGAAAGACACATAGCGGAGGAGAGCAAAAAAAATCCCAAGAAATTTGTTAAGTATGTAAACAGTAAAAAAGGGAGGACAGACCATATTGGCCCCATAGAGAATGAGGAAGGACATCTGGTTACAAAGGATGGGGAGATGACGAGGGTATTGAATTTAATCTTCTCCTCAGTCTTCACGAGGGAATCGGGGGGGGCTTTAGTAATCAAAACTGCAGTGTTTATCCTCATGACACATCACAGGAAGCACCCTCATGGCTAACAGAGGCCAGAATTAGAATAAAGCCTTATACACATGGTACGATTGTTGGCAGGGGATTGTCTGTTGACAGACTGTTGTCCTAAAATCTTACCATTAGTATGCTCCTTTTGACAATTGTTGTCCAACTTTCGGCCAACAAATGTTGGATGACAGGCTAGTAAATTTTCGGCGGACAACGGTTTGACGTCAGATTTTCGCATGATCAGTACACAAATCCATCACACAAAAGTCGAAAGTACGAACATGTATGCTCGGTTAATCAATGCTCACCAAACATGAAATTAGCAGAAGGGCCCCAAAGGGTGGCACTCAAGAGCTGAAATTCCTCTTAGTACGTCACTACGTTTGTGTTTGTGGCATGACAATTGTGTAACATTAGTATGCAAGACAAGATCCTGGCACACGCCCTTTTGACAAAAATCAGACGCTCGGTTGGCCAACAATCGTACCGTGTGTGCGAGGCTTTAGACTTGGGAAACTTAACATTAATAAATCACCAGGACTGGATGGCTTGCACCAGAGGGTACCTAGGGAACTCAGTCAAGTAATTGCCAGACCATTGTTCCTAATTTTTACTGACACTCCGCTGACTTGAACAGTACCAGCGGATTGGAGAAAAGCCAATGTAGCACCAATATTTCAAAAGGGCCCAAAATATATGCCTGGGAATTACAGACCAGTTAGCCTAACATCAATAGTATGCAAGCTCTTGGAGGGGATGATAAGAGATTGTATACAAGATTTTAGTCATGAAAATGGTATCATTAGCAGTAATTAGCATGGATTCATGAAGAATCGTTCTTGCCAAACCAATCTATTAACCTTTTATGAGGAAGTGAGTTGCCATCTAGATAAAGGAAGGCCCATAGACGTGGTGTATCTGGATTTTGCAAAAGCATTTGACACAGTTCCCCATAAACGTTTACTGTACAAAATAAGGTCCGTTGGCATGGACCATAGGGTGAGTACATGGATTGAAACCTGGCTACAGGGGCTAGTTCAGAGGGTGGTGATAAATGGGGAGTACTCGGAATGGTCAGAGGTGGGTAGTGGGGTCCCTCAGGGTTCTGTGCTGGGACCAATCCTATTTAATTTATTCATAAATGACCTAGAGGATGGGGTAAACAGTTCAATGTCTGTATTTGCGGAAGATACTAAGCTAAGCAGGGCAATAACTTCTCCGCAGGATGTGGAAACCTTGCAAGAAGATCTGAACAAATTAATGGGGTGGGCAACTACATGGCAAATGAGGTTTAATGTAGAAAAATGTAAAATAATGGATTTGGGTGGTAAAAATATAAATGCAATCTATACACTAGGGGGAGAACCTCTGGGGGAATCTAGGAGGGAAAAGGATCTGTGGGTCCTAGTAGATGATGGGGAGAGAGAGGCCCAGAAATGGCAAGCAATGCCAAGCTGCTGCTAACAAAGAAAATAGAATAGTGGTATGCATTAAAAAAGGGATTAACTCCAGGGATAAAGCAATAATTCTCCCACTCTACAAGACTCTGGTCTGGCTGCACCTAGAGTATGCTGTCCAGTTCTGGGCACCAGTCCTCAGGAAGGATGTACTGGAAATGGAGCAAGTACAAAGAAGGGCAACAAAGCTAATAAAGGATCTGGAAGATATTAGTTATGAAGAAAGGTTGCGAGACCTGAACATATTCTCTCTGGAGAAGAGACGCTTGAGAGGGATATGATATCAATTTACAAATACCGTACTGGTGACCCCACAATAGGGATACCACTTTTTTGCGGAAGGGAGTTTAACGAGACAAGTGGCCACTCATTAAAATTAGAAAAAAAGAGGTTTAACCATAAACTACGTAGAGGGTTCTTTACTGTAAGAGGATGTGGAATTCCTTTTCACAGGTGGTGGTCTCAGCGGGGGGCATTGATAGTTTCAAAAAACTATTAGATAAGCACCTGAATAACCATAAAATACAGGGATATACAAGGTAATACTGACTTATAATCACACACATAGGTTGTCTTTTTTCAACCTCACCTACTATGTAGCTATATAAACCAGGAAACAGATTCAACATGCAAGCACAAAGAGATCTTGGAAACAGAAGAGAAAACAATGTCACAACTAACAGGGGCATGTCAACTGTATCTGGATATAATTAATAGCTATGTAATGACACTGAAATAAACACAAAATGCAAAAACAGAAAAATGGTAACAAAAACGAAATAGTAATAAAGAAGACAGAAACAAACAATGAAAGCAGTCCAACATTCAGACATAAAGAATGGAGAAAATAAATAAAACCAATGTCACATCTAACCATATCTAACCAGTACTTGTCAGTTGTATCTGGTCGAGTGTTTGCAATTTACAATTGAAAAAGGAAGTAAGCGATACAATGAAGAAAAAATGTAAATACAAGGAAGAATAAATAAAAATGAAAGAAAAAATTAAGGGCCCATTCACACAAGCAGTGTGCATTACCATACGGCCGTTGGTGTGTTCTTTGAAGGAGCAGGGCAATGCGTTGCACCGACACATCACAATGTTTCTTTTTTTTGTCACTTTACATAAATTACTTTTAACCATGCACATGGATAGAAAAAATGCTAGAAGCATCTGGCTTTTTTTAATGCTTCTAAACACAGTTCTATGTTAGCCTATGTGACCATCCACATCAGGCATTTAGATCAGTATTTTAGGAGCATTGTTTAGAGGCATAAAAAAATGCACCAAAGCTGTGCTCAGAGAGGAGCGTAAGTTACACATGCATATGAACATAAATGTATTTTAATTAGAAGAAAAGAGGTTTAACCATAAACTACATAGAGGGTTCTTAACTGTAATGCCCCGTACACACGATCGGACATTGATCGGACATTCCGTCAACAAAATCCATGGATTTTTTCTGACGGATGTTGGCTCAAACTTGTTTTGCGTACACACGGTCGCACAAAGTTGTCGGAATTTCCGATCGCCAAGAACGCAGTGACGTACACCACGTACGACAAGACTAGAAAAGGCCAGTTCAGAACCAAGCGCGCCACCCTTTGGGTTCCTTTTGCTAATCTCGTGTTAGTAAAAGTTTGGTGAGAGACGATTCACGCTTTTTCAGACTCGTTTTTTTTTAGATCATTTTCTGCTGTTCAGTTTCTGCTTGTGGGTTTGTATCTGCTCTTCAGTGTGTGCAGCAAGCTACGAGTGACTCTGTCATTGTGTTCTTGTTCGTTCGTTACTGTTTTTCAGGTCGCTCTTCACAGGCCTTGCTGTTCTTCAGTGCGTTCTGTTACTTTGTTCTGAGCAGCCGACCATTTTCTAGCCATGTTGCGTATATGCACTCCTTGTAGAGTTTGTGCTGTGTGGGGGCTTGGTGTTGGGGTCCTGACCTTGACACAAGTCCAGTCCATGAACAGGGTGGGGAGGAGTTCATAGACCAAGAATTGGTTGCTCCAGCGTGACCAGTTCTGTCATATGCCTTTGCTTCGTGAGATCCGTGAGAATAATCCTGATGATTTCAGGAACTTTCTCCGGATTCACCATTTGTTGGCTTTGCTGACCCCTTATATTAGCAGGCAGGATACCTGCATGAGGCAAGCCATCACTCCGGAGCAGAGGCTTGTCACCACCCTGCAGTACTTGGCGACGGGGAGAAGCCTGCAGGACTTGAAGTTCTCGACAGGCATCTCCCCCCAGGCTTTGAGGATCATTATCCCAGAGACCTGTTCTGCCATCATCCAGGTCCTGCAGAAGGAGTATATTAAGGTAAGATTTTTATCCTTTAACATCACATTTTATTGTATATAATATTTGATAATATATTGTATTTCTTTCCTCATTCCCTAATTACCATGATTGTAATAAGCTGTGAATGTCCCCTTTGTCCTCATACATGCTGGATTTTTTTTGTCCTTCATACATATTTGCCTTCACTTACCTCCCCAGCATGGTCTCCTGGCCCTATATTCACCTCATGTATTCACTTAACAATGTATTTTATCAGCTCCATAGTAGTGCTTTACCACAAACACCCCGTAAAATGTTTTGAAATGTGATGTGCTTTAAATTCAGGCAGAGTGCCAGAGGCTTTTTTTGGGTGTCCCCAAATCATTTTTAACCCTCCCTCCCCCCAACTGCTAAGTCAGCTGATACCAATTCTCTATCTATCCTCAATCATCTATCTGCTGACTTTGGCAAACCCATACACACTATAACCATATCTTTTGTGGTCAGAATTATGGATGAATTCCCCAAAGCATGTAGTGCAAGGGCCTGCCTGTATACCTTCAAATGGTACTGTTTAAAGTTTTTGTATCCTATTATTATCTTGATAGGTAATAGCAGAATGTCCAAATGTGCTCAAATGTGTACAATGTGTATTTATATCTTTGTATTATGACACTTCTTACCTGTCCAGTGAGCTGTCAATAGTGTAACAAAGGAAGGGCTGTTCAAAGCAATACCCATTATTTAGGCATTCATCTCTCAATGAAGTGGAGAGGGTTACCTGTCCAAGAGCTCCCCCCCCTATAATGTTAGAAATGGCCCATGAGAGGAGGGGGGGGGAGGGGGAATCTGATAGGTGTACCTTATACTTTGGTCTTTAAAAACTCCCTCAAATAAATGTTATCTTGATGTTGGCCAGGAAAGTTTGTGTCTAATCTGCTTTCCCTGTTTATGTGCAAAATGAATAATTGTTTTTTTTGGTTTGACTCCACAGTTTCCTTTCACGCCACAGGAATGGCAGACTGTGGCCTCCCACTTTGCCCAGTGGTGGGACTTTCCTAACTGTGGAGGGGCAATTGATGGGAAACACGTCCACATCGTCCCACCACCCACCTCGGGGGTCGTACTATTATAATTATAAGGGGTTCAATAGTATTGTGATGTTGGCGGTGGTGTCGGCTACTTACGAGTTCCTGTACGTGGACCTGGGGAAGAATGGCCGGATGTCCGATGGTGGAGTCATCGCCCAGACGGAGTTCTACAGGCATCTCCAGAATGGCAGCTTGGACTTGCCACCTCAAGAAGACAATGGGGAAGGACTCCCATTCGTATTTGTTGCGGATGAAGCATTTGCGCTGGGGGACTATCTTATGCGGCCATTCCCGATGAGGACCCTCACCCTGGACCAGAGAGTTTTTAATTACTGGCTGGCTAGAGCCAGAAGAGTGGTGGAGAACACGTTTGGAATCATGGCCAGCCGGTTCCGCCTATTTCTTACACCCATACACATGGCGGAGTACATACTGATTCATATTATCCTGGCGTGCTGTGTTCTACACAACCTTTTACGGCAACATTCTGCCAACTATGCTGGCTCAGTTGGGCCTGAGGCTGGAATTCCAAATGAACCAACCCTGACGGCGCTTGAAAGTGGCCGTCCTGGCTTGCCCCCCTTGAGTGCCCGTGATGTCCGGCTAAGATACCTTGAATTCTTTGTGGGTAGGGGGGCTATCAATATGCCAGACAATGTCTAAAACCTTTTTCAAATTAAAAAAAAAACTACTCAAATCTTTGGTGACATTTACTGCTTGTGTTTGTTTTAGCTGACCCTGACAGAAATGTGGTGAGTCCTGAAAATGGCGTGATTGTGTAACCTTACAAAGCACTGTTGGGTGTTATTTACTAAAGGCAAAGACACTTTGCACTACAAGTGCACTTGAAACTGCACTGAAACTGCACTTGTAGTGCAAAGTGGATTTGCCCTTAGGAAATAACACCCATTGTCACAGAAAACACCAATAAGAGCACCACAAAAGTGTTGTAGCTTTGAGACAATAATCCACACATTCTTGATTAACAATCTTTTTAATACCAGCACAATCACATGTGCATTTAGAAAAGGTTTTTAAAACAAACCAATATGTTTGTTGTATAACAATTTTTGGGGTCACATTAGAAAAAGTAGAAATGTCCATTTAAGATAAAACAGGCATGTTTAAAACCAACAAGAAAGACACAAATCTTGAACTTACAAAGTTCACATTTGGTAGAACTTGAAGGCAATATCAGACATGAGTATTTACAAACTGTGTTTGATATTGCATTCAGATGGGGTGAAGTCACCCCAGGAAAAGCCAAATTTTGAAGATGCACCCAAATGTACGAATGTCAACATGTGCTACCTGCCATCATGGGGGATCAAGGGATGTGTTTGGGGGGTGCAACCCCTTCCTCGCAGCTACTTTATTATTGAGGAAGGGGTTGCACCCCCAAAACGCATCCATTGATCTCCCGTAATGGCAGATAGCACATGTTGACACACTGTGTGCATCTTCAAAATTTGGCTTTTCTCAAATTTGTCAAAAAATGTCAAAAATTTGTAGCACACAAAAAAAACAAAGGGATTTGGAGGGGTTTTAAACTCTCCCTAAAACATTAATGATGTTCTTCATTTTTTGAAGAACATCATTGATGTTTTTCTTGATGTTTTCAAAGCCCCTTTTACATCCCATGATCTCCCCGATCAGGATCTGTGCACTTTCTGAGGTGAAAGGATCTGGATCCACAACATCACGATCACCTAAAAAGATAGAAACCAAAAAACACCATGTATTATAAATATGCCGCCATCCATCTCTTATCTGAGCCTGTGGTCGCAGACACTCACCTGTTGTGGTGCCAATTTCCACCACGTCTTCCTCCTCCTGCTCTGCGTTGCTTGGGTGGATTTCCCCTTCTTCCAGAGGTGGGGGGTCTGTGGTCTCCTCAGATGTGGGGTGTCCTCCGAGTCTTTTCTCCCCTATGTAAACAAAAAATTGGTATACTTAGCACACAGATATTTGATGGCAGAACTATAAATATGAAACATTGCTTGGAAGTGGGGTACAATTGCCTATTTTGGCAGAGTTCCAAGATGTAGAATTTTTAGTGTCCTTTGTCAAGCTTCAATACTTTACCTGTTTTGTACAAGCTTCACAGATGGAGACACCCCTATAGTATACACTGGAGCACCTGTGTGGACCCCCTAATAAAAAGGGTGTTCTTGGGTCCCACACTAGTGCTCCAGCGTCCAGATGTGTAACCAGCTGCTGAATGTCCTCTCCTTACACAGAATCTAGTTTGCATTTCATTCTAGTAACAAACCCATCTACACAACCAAATTATTTTAAGACAAGTAGGCCCTAAAAAATGTGGGCAAATGCATATGGACAAAACAATAGTGTTTTCTAGGCCGAAAGAAAAATGTTTTATACGAACGAATAATGTGCCCATGAACATGAAAGTTGCCTTTTGAAACTGGATAACAGTTTAAAAAAGCACATGGAGCAGCACGAATGTAATAAACATAAAGAATAGGAACACAGCACAACTACGTACTTTTTTGAAGCACTCTCTGGATCTTTCTGTACTGCTCGTGCTCTCATAATTCCAGGTCCGACCACCGCTTCCTGAGCTGATCTTTCGATCATCGTACCCTGAAATTCCGGTGCAGACTCTTGACCACTTTCACCATGATTTTGGCCTTTCTGACATTGGGGTTGGGGTAAGGTTCATACTTCCCATCAAAGTCAGTCTTCTTCATGATGTTGACCATCTCCAACATCTCCCCAAAGGACATTTTCGATGCCTTAAATCTTCTGCTTCTGGATCCAGATGTTTCAGGCTCCGGGCTTTCCTCCTCCTCATTGCTGTAATTAGCACGCACCTGCTGTGTCTCCGCCATGTGCTCTTCCCCCACTGCGCCGAACGAAAAGGGGCGGGGAATAGACTAGAAAGAACGTCAGGGGCGGGCGGAGTTACACGCATGCGCAGTGTGTATAAAGCGTAACACGCGTGCGTAGTACGTACGATCTGTGAGCGGAGGAAGGAGTGTCAGAGGCGCTGATCCTGATAACGAAGGTAAGATCTAAACTTGGGCCTATACTGCTTCTAGATTGAGGCCTACATTGTAACAAGATTAGGAGAGTTTTGCCTGACATCACGGTTAGTCTCGTGTTGTGTCTTGCAGATAAAATGGATGGCTTCAATGACTACAACTTCCTCCCCCTGTCATAGACAAGTACAGGGAGCTGCCCTGTCTGTGGCAGGTGAAACATCCACATTATAATCATAAACAAAAGAGGCAGGCAGCGCTGGGGAAACTGCTGGAATTGGTGAAGCCGGTGGTCCCCACAGCAACCATCCCTTATTTAAAAGCCAAAATTGGTGGCCTGAGGAGCACTTATCTTAGGGAGTGCAAGAAGGTCATGGATTCTCAGAGATCCGGAGCTGCAGCAGATGACATTTATGTCCCCAGGCTGTGGTACTATGAGAGACTGCGATTTCTGTCAGACTAGACTGGAGTCAGGGAATCCCTCTCAACCCTTCCTTCCACTCTTCCTTCCACCCCAGCTGAGGCTTCCGATGTCCAACTTGGGACTTCCAGCAAGGAAGAAGTGGAGGAGCCCAGCTTGAGCCAGGTATAGCATTGTTCTACAGATTTCTGGTCAATAAATAAATGATCTTTACTAGATGTTATTATTGATCACTAATTGGTGATTTAATACAGTTTTTTACATATCAATAGAGAGTAGTGGGCAAAAATAATTGGGACAAGAATGAATAATGCTGGGCTCAGAATGATAGTCTGTTATATTTGTTAACATTCAATTTGCAACAGTCATGAGGTGAAAATTGTGTGTGATTGATGAAGAAAAAACTAAAACTATGTCCCTTTTTCATACACAGGAAGACCTCAACCAGGACGAGGCTCTGGAATGTGTCAGCCAGGAGGAGGCGGGGCTAAGTGGCAGCCAGGAGAAGCCAGGGACCAGTAGGAGCCTGACCGAATCGCAGGTTCCTCCCCTCCGCCTTCCAAACAAAAGACCCAGGAAGGGGAGGGGAGTCACGTGCAGGATTCAGCACTCAGGCTCATTCAGGAGCCTTCTGCGTCCCTCAGAGCCATACCCACTCCTGAAGAGGCCTTTGCCTGCATGGCTGCCACCAAACTGAAAGGCATGCAGGAGGGTCAACGCCTCATGTGTGAGAAAATTCTTTATAAAGTCCTAACTAAGGGGGTGAGTGGCGAAATCACACCCAATACCGACGTGATTGAGTTGGACCATCCTCCTCCTCCTGCCACAACTACACCACCACAGCCACAGCATGGAAGGAAGCGTGGAAGGAAGACCAGAGAGTGATGACCCTGTGTTCAGTCTGGTCTGACAAAAGATGCAGTCTCTTGTATGACCACAGCCTGGGGACACAGATGTCATCTGCTGCTTTCAGGATCTCTGGGACTTCTGGACCAGACTGTGCTCCCTTATATATGGACTCCTCAGGCCACCAATTTTGCTGGAAAAGAATTGATGTGTGCCTTGGGGGCCAAAGGCTTCGCCAACTTCTGCTGTTTCTCCAGCGTTGCCTCCCTCTTTGTTTGGTTCTGAGCCCTTAATAAAGGAATTTTTATTTCAATTATACTCGCCTATATGTGTTTTCCTTCAAAAAGGACAGTTTGTTTGTGAGGAGGCAGGTACATTTCAAAACTACAATGTGAAATTAACAAGAGACACCAACACCAAGCAACCTCCTTGAGATGAAATAATAAAAGATATCAATGGTGTTGTGGTAACTTGACACACAAAACAAACACAAAAATATTATGGAGTAAAACCCCAAAAAAATAAAAAAATACATCAGCCTGGAAAAAAATACAAACACAAAAAAAAATAATAATCAGCCTTGAAAAAAATACAAAACAAAAATAAAACAACAAAAAAGAAATTTGGTCAGATGTGACAAATCAAAATATATTGAGGGAATCGCGATAAATAATAAAGAAAGAAGTTTGTGAAAAGTCTGTGTGAATATGAGCAGCAAAACTACTTCATTCTTCTCACATTATAAAGAAGAAGAGAGTGCGCTATATTAAACATATTTATATATTTTATGTATTTAAAACATTGCAGCATGACGAAAGTGCTGTATCCATTCCAAACGCTAATTTTACCAGACCGAGCTGTTCCGTCTCAGAATTTCTTCTGAGCATGCGTGGCACTTTGTGCGTTGGAATTGGCCACACACGGTCGGAATTGACGCGATCGGATTTTGTTGTCGGAAAATTTTATAGCCTGCTCTCAAACTTTGTGTGTCGGAAAATCCGATGGAAAATGTCCGATGGAGCCCACACGCGGTTGGAATTTCCGACAACACGCTCCGATCGCACATTTTCCGTCGGAAAATCCGACCGTGTGTACGGGGCATAAGAGCAGCCAGGATGTGGAATTCCCTTCCACAGGCAGTAGTCTCAGCTGGGACTCAAGGAGCATCCATGGTTTAAAAAAACTATTAGATAAGCACCTGAATGACCATAACATACAGGGATATACAATGTAATACTGACTTATAATCACACACATAGGTTGGACTTGTGTCTTTTTTCAACCTAATGGCCAGAATAAATGAATAGTCTAGCTAGTAAAATGCATTTAAGCTCAATGCCATATGCACGCACATATGCGACATTAGAGGCATTTCAGGCCGGAAAAATCCAGCATATTTGGAGCATAAATTCATACACCCATGTGCATGAGGCCTTATTCAACTTTATTCACCATAGTGTTTTGTGATGCGATGTATTGCATTACAACACACTGTGCTGAAATAAGTATAACATGTCCTTTCTGTTTTCAATGAACACCACCTCAGTGTATTTGTGAATCACCACTGAACTTCTGGAACATGAGGTAGATTGCCTTGTCTGCCCAGTGCAGCCCAATGCATATGGTGAGTGGGTGCCAAAAAACATGAAATATAAAGAAAACTGAATCAAAACAGCAAACTTAGGTGTTCATTTATGAAGTAGTGTAAAATATCCGCTGCTGAGTTCTCCGGCAGTCACAGAGGAGATCGTTCTCTCCTGAGTGCCTCTTTGTGAAGCAGTGTAGATCGCTTCTCCTTTTGAGAAGTGGAGCGATCTACAAATGCTTTGTAGTGGAGAACACACCCTGGTTCTGGAATCTCGTGAGACATAGCGAGATTACAGTACTAGAAGTTCACTGAAACACTCGAGTTGTCAGTTTATGAAACAGCGGTAAATTACCACTGCTGAGTACGCAGACATTCTCAAAGGAGACCGCCCACCTTGTGTAATAAAATTATAAGTCCCCCTACACAATATATATATGTATATACACACACACATTATGTATATATGTATATACAGTATCTCACAAAAATGGGTACACCCCTCACTTTTTTTGTAAATATTTTATTATATCTTTTCACGTGACATGGACTAGCTGAATACGGGCCACAGAAGTGCAGAACGAAGTGCACTCCTGTGATCCCCAGGAGAAGTAGGGCCAAAAGAGATTTGGTCCTACTTCTGCTTTAAAAGAATATTGTTTGCTACAAAAAAGAAATAAAGCAATAAAGTTACAACCATTATTTCTTGCACAGAAAACACAATCTCATTTTTCTTTCCTCCTTTCCCTACGAGTGGAAAAAGTCTAATTTTGTATAAAAGTGTGTCTGAAACTCCACCTAAAGAATATTTTTTCTTGTGAGGCCAAAGTTACTGGTTGATAAATAAAGGGATTATATATCACATGTAATTTTTTATGTAATAGTCCAACTGCTCTTATTTATATTTACTGGTATCTCAAATGCATAGCGTGTGGCTTACTTTTATTTTTGTGTGGTGCTCATAGCTCTGGTTGTAGATGTCACAATTTACAGTTGTAGCATCTAAGCTATTTTTTATACTCTGACAAGATAGTTCCTGTTCCTGGTATGATATATTCAGCCTACAGGTATCTTATGGATGCCTGAACGTGTTAAAAAAGCACTCTAACTACTCTGCCCCCCATTCTATAGAACACAACAAGATTGGTGAGAAGGATGTCTTGTCTGCCTCTACAGCAGCCTGCACTCTTCTTCCACAACCTGGTGAGCTTGCAATGTCTTTCACTGTTTGGATTCTTATGTTCAAGAACTACATAAAGTAGGCTAATCAGGAGAACTGCCCCCTGCTAGAAAGCACTTTACTTATTCGCTGCCTGGGAATATTTTCTGTATGCCACCAGCAGTAGATATCATTTGTGATACAGCTCTCTCTGCATTAGAGAAGTCATTTGTATCTAAAATGAACATAGCTGCAGAACTATATACTTTTCAACAATGAGGACAGTATAATGGGTAGTTCACAGTACAATTTACACTTTATATTTGAGGGAATTGTTTGCTACCTGTGATTTTGGTGCTCTAATAGATAGAATGAGAAGAGACCAACTAGTAGAAAAAACAACCTTGTCCCACATTAGAGAAAGATTGCTCTTGGAATATGATTTAACTTAAAGTGGATGTAAACCCAATGTCATCCATTCTAAACTACTGCCATAGTGGTTATCTATAAGGATATACATGCCTCCTGCATGTATCTTTACCTGTCAAATGTCCCCCCTCTGTCTGTTATGAGACCCGAAAAACTGCATATTCTGTGGGCGGGTCTGTTGTCTGGAGCTCGGTGGGTGGAGTCGCAATGTCAGTAGACTCACTCCCCTTGTCAATATGCATTTTCTCCTGTGTATTTTTAACACTGAACTTCTGCTATGATCTCTAACATCCAGTGAAAAGACAAGAAAGTAACCACATGACTTTAGCATGCCAAATCATGGTGAGGTGTGGAACAGCCAATCCTTGCAGAGCTGCTGAAGAAAGGAGTGGGGGAGGGAATTTAAAAATACTGCATGTCTCTTAGGCTAATGCACGAGATGTAAATCACCTGTCACTCACACCAAGGGGGAGTATTTGACAAAGTTTTTCTCAGTTTGTCAAGAATTGTCTCACTGAACAATAAAAGAGGATTGCTCAGAGATGGATTAACTCTGTGTGGCAAGACTGGGCTCAAATGATAGGAAATCTTATACTGTACAGTATGATATATATATATATATATATATATATATATATATATATATATATATATATATATATATATATATATATATATATATAAAATGTTGCGTTTACATCCACTTTAAGCAAAAGCTATTACAATTTCAAGACAAAGTAAAACTGCTGTGGCCAAGGCAAAAACCTTCAGTCAGGACATTATTGGTACCACATAGGCTGTGAATTCAGAATTTGGCACATATTTCAGCCCAATACAAAGATACAGCAAGAGATTCATTCAAACTGTGCAGAGCTGAACATACACAGAACAAGTATTTTTTCAGGAGTGGTTCAACATGGCACACTGCAAACCTCACTGTGTGCCCTGCAAAAGATGTGCAGAGTTGTAAAGGCAAGAAAACTGGAAATTTGGAGAAAATATGATGCACTTCTAATGCTAGACAGGTTTGTGAAGTTACTGCCCTAGAGATTACCATTTTAACTGTAAAGAAATATGATGTTTGATTCCAGAAAAGCTTGTGTGCACTATTTGGCTAGCCTTTTCTGCCAGGGACCAAATTCTTGACACTATTGGATGCCCAGGAGGTTCTATTACACTCTTGTGCATCTTTGGTAAGGCGTAAAATGTAGGAGTTTTAGGATGTTGAAACCTTATGAAGTCTAGTGTCCCTTTATCAATATTTCCCTGTTTATTTGCCCTGTGCACTCATGCATCTCATAAAATTCCTGCTGGAACTGGAGTAATATAGATTTTTCTTTAGGTTGGTACCACTTAGAATTGGACAGAATTTTTAAGCACATTCTCTGATATCCATAGTGGTCCATGATCACAACATTGCCCCTTTGTCTAATAGTTTAATAAAAAGATTGAGGTTCCTTTTTAAAGAATGCATAGCTTTATGCTGAGCTAAATATAAATTGTTAAAGTCTGTTTGATATATTAATTGTTCAATATTATGCACTGATATTGATTTTAAGATCAATTGTACTGTCTGCCCTAATGTTGTAAAGCGCTGCGTAAACTGTCAGCGCTATATAAATCCTGTATAAAATTAATAATAATAATAATAATCTTTTCTTATAGGAGGGTGGGCATTGGCCAATGTTTTGGTGATGAACTTAGCGGGAGAACACTCGACCCTTTCTTCCCCCTCAGAGTTGCTCTCCTTCCATAAGGTAATTCGATCCTTGAGGGTTCTAAAGTCTTTGTTGGAGAAGTTCTTCCACAGTTTCCTATCTTCCAAGATTATTTAAGATGGAACTTTTTCTTTAGTGTACATAAGATGAAGCCTCAACTTTCTGGCAAAAAGCTATATATCCTTATTTGCCTCAAAACTATCAAAATGGTCATTGGGACAGAAGCTTAGACCCAATTTATTACATTTAGTTCCTCATCAGTCAACTGATTGGTTGATAAATTAGTTACCTGTAACTCATTTTGATCTATACCCGCTTTATGAGGTACTGATCTAGATTGCCTGTTTTCTTGCTTTCCCCCACAGTGGGGATCTCTCTTAAAGGGATCAAACTATGATTTTTTGGGACCGTCCCCATATTAGGTTTATTGCCAATACATACAGATTGACCATCTCCCACCATGTTACCTTGTGGATTAGACAAAATAGGATGAGATGCATTGGTTCGTATAGGGGGCATAGGCCCACCAGGTGACTGAGAAAAGGTGTAATGCGATCCAACTTGATTAGAATCATCAAAATGCATAGGCACAGGTGTGTTCTGAAAAGACCCTTATGGTTGGGTCATGGTTTGGCTGACTCGTTTATTACTAGGATAGGGCCCCCTGGTCAGTCATTGTGAAGATCTGACCTCTTAGCTTGGACAGTATACTAATCACTATGTCTCTGATCTACGGGGGGAGGAAGCCGAATAGTATTGAGACTTTTAAAGGTGGGGGATCTCCCAAAGAAATGTTATTACACAAAAAAAAATCCTAAAAATTGATTCATTGCTCATATTAAATCAAATTCTAACTGGCTATTAAATAAGGAGGAAAAATTGCCCCCCTGCATCATTAAAAACTGTTGAAACATCCCTATTAAATCCTTCTACAGCCTTATAATCTATCACAATTTTTCAGGAACGCCATCCCAAATGCCATCCCAAAGAGCAGCAATAATTCAAATTGTCCCCTGGGACCAAACTGAGAAAATCACTAGGATGCACTGTGGATAGATTTTTCACCTCAATAGGTTTTGCTTATATGCTTCTTTAGGAGAAGGATGTTCTAAAATAAAAGGCAAAAAAGACAAAATAAAACTCCTTTTAAAGCCATTTGAACCAAAAGATGACAGCAAGTGTGTTTTCTACAGTGACCAAAAATTAATAATACTAGACAACCAGGTCATAGTGTTAGTAATACTAGATCATAATAGTGTCTGTAAATAAATAATAATATTAATATTAGTATTACATTTACCCCAGATATATTGGGTCCTAATATACTGTACTGTACTGTACTTGACAAGTATAGCCCCAAAAGACATCCACAATCCCATCAAAAGATACCTTAAAAAATCAATTCAGGTGCAAAGGCTGGAGATACATTTACATGCCCAAATCTGTTAGTCTGACATTTTCACTTTTTTAGTATTGTTGATTTTTGTGAGTCCAACATGGTCCCCCGCAGAAAACACACTTGCTTTTCATCAGAATGGCTTAATAAGATGTTTTATTTTGTCTTTTTGCCTTTTATTTTACATTGTAGTACATCCTTCTCCCGAAGAAGCATATAAGTGAAATGTTGAAGTTATAAATCCACCTACAGTGCATCCTTGTGATCATCTCAGTTTGCTCCAATAGGAATTATTGCTGCGCTTTGTGATGGTGTTCCTGACATATTTTGATGGATTATAAGGCTGTAGAGGCATTTAATATGGATGTTCCAACAGTACCATATGCTGTGTGTGTTATGCACAACATGAACCTGATGGTTTTTAAATAAAGATATGGGGGGGGGACTTTTCTTCCTTTTTAGTAATCAGGTATTATTTGATTTAATGTGATTAAAAATTAGATTTTTATTAAAAAAAAAAAAATCCCCCTGATAAATCAGGGAAGTAGCGATTATTACAATGTCCTGTTAGAGAAATTGTTTTCCAAGAACTTGAGACATAGTAGAACACACATTTTTTGCATGCCCAGTACAATTACAGAACATTCTAAAAAAGCAAATGGCCAAACTCAGAAACTAAATTGAACCTTGAATTTAATTAACCGCTTGCTGACCGCCGCATGAACATTTAGGTTGGAAGAATGGCACAGACAGCCAAATGGGCGTACATGTATGTCCCTTTAAATTTGCTGGCATGTGGTCGTGCGCCGCCGGCAGCGTGCGCGCGACCCTGCCACGTGCTTTGTGAGTGTGATCGTGGGTCCTGCGGACTCAGTGTCCATGGGGATACCCGCAATCGTCTCATGGAGAGGAAGAACGGGGAAATGCTGATGTAAACAAGCATATCCCCATTCTACCTAGTGACACTGACACTGATCACAGCTCCCTGTAATCAGGAGCGGTGATCAGTGTCATGTCACACGTAGCCCCTCCCCCCTACAGTTAGAATCACTCCCTAGGACACACTTAACCCCTGCAGCACCCCCTCCCGGTTAACCCCTTCACTGCCAGTCACAATGCATTTTTAATCTCACTGATCGCTGCATAAATGTGAATGGTCCCAAAATAGCATCGAAAGTGTCCGATCTGTCCGCCATAATGTCGCAGTCACAAAAAAAATAGCTGATCGCCGCCATGACTAGTAAAAAAAAATTATTAATAAAAATGCCATAAAACTATCCCCTATTTTGTAAACGCTATAACTTTTGCGCAAACCAATCAATAAACGCTTATTGGGATTTTTTTTACCAAAAATATGTAGAAGAATATGTATCAGCCTAAACTGAGGAAAAAAAATGTTTTTTTATATATTTTTTGGGGATATTTATTATAGCAAAAAGTAAAAAATAATGAGTTTTTTTCAAAATTGATGCTCTTTTTTTGTTTATAGCGCAAAAAATAAAAACCGCAGAGGTGATCAAATACCACCAAAAGAAAGGTCTATTTGTGGGGGAAAAAGGACGTCACTTTTGTTTGGGAGCCACGTCGCACGATTGCGCAATTGTCAGTTAAAGCGATGCAGTGCCGAATCGCAAAAAGTGCTCTGGTCTTTGGCCAGCCAAATGGTCCGGGGCTTAAGTGGTTAAACCTTGTTCTACAACATTACTTCAGGATTAGACATGAACTGTAATTAGTGGATGGTTATATGGATGGTCTATGCATCTCATCATTTACTAGTACTAAAAACCTTGAAAGTGTTCTGTTTACAACTTGCACATAAGATCATCAAAGAATTGTAAAAAGAAAGCAAAGACCACATGACCTATACTGGTGGCCAAGTATAGATACCAATGGAGATAACTGCCAATCAGTCTTGCATTACTTGTCAAAGTCACGAAAAATCTTCTGTCACATACACTCCACCACTTCAGCCAGTGCCATTTCTGCTTGGGAGAAGCTTGCTATTGGTATTGTAGGTCCCTTCACAGAGGCACCTGTGGGCTGCTCATTAGCTATGACATTACATATCTACAGAGCAAATAAACATGCAACTAACTAAGCATTACCAGCTACAATACTACAGGTCAGAGAAATGTGCACTAAACTACATGTTGCAAACATACTGTACAACTCCCATAAGGTCCAGTGCCTTGAATTTATCAGATGCTAAGACTGTTAAAAAAGTAAGACATATACTGATCGACTAATGCCGTGTACACACAACCGGACTCTTCGAAAGCAAAGGTCCAACGGAACTAATCCGCCAGGCAATTCGATCATGTGTGGGCTTCATCGGACCTTTGCTGTCGAAAAATCAGACGGACTTTAGAAATTGAACATGTTTCAAATCTTTCCGACAGACTCGAGTCTGGTCGAAAAATCCATTCGTCTGTATGCTAGTCCAACGGACGAACAATGACACAAGGGCAGCTATTGGCTACTGGCTATGAACTTCCTTATTCTAGTCCAGTTGTACATCATCACGTTCCAATCAGTCGGACTTTGGTGTGATCGTGTGTAGGCAAGTTCGTCGGAACTCCGACGAAAGTCCGTCAAAAAGTCCTTCGGAGTTCAGTCCATCGAAAGTCTGCTCGTGTGCACACGGCATTAGGTACAACCAGCCTGTCAAATTTTTTTACAGTCAAGAAGGCTTCACGCACCCAACCTTCCCCCCACATCCCACTAGCAGAACACAATAGCGCTGTGGGAGGCATTGCCCCATCAACACTGACTGTATTGATGGGGGAATCAGGTGATTTTCTTTCCTTCCACCTATGATGGAAAGAAAGAAAATCGTATAATCTATGGGCTGCCTAACTCATCAAACGGTATCATCTTGAGGACACTGCTTTCAACAGCCAGTAGCCACAGAGCACTTGGATAATTCTCTGTCAGTGCTAATTTGCTGAATGACCTTTCTCCTGAACAACTAGTGACCATCATGCTCAAATATTTTCTAAGAGCTATATTAACATCTGGAAAGTTTTCAACAAGCCCTTCATCGTGTATTAGAACTGCCTGTTGAGATGGGAGTGAAACCCGAGCTTGGCAAAGGCTGCAAACTGGACAATTTCCTGAAGGAACCAACATTTTTTATAAATGAAGTCTGGAACCCCCTCTGGCAGGGGGGCCTGGGTCAATTGCCCCTTTTGCCCCTTATAAATCCAGCAAGAAAAATACATGTTTAGCCTGGATCTCTGGCTAGAGTTAAGACACCTGACTTATGGAAACAGAGACAGTTCAAATGAAATCTGCTTAAAGTGACAAGTAAACAAAAACAGTACACCTATGAATTGTCCGATGAAAGTATACAGAATGCAAATTGTCTTGTCCCTGTTAGGCAAGACTTTTCTGACGTTTAATTTGACAAAGGGCATTTCCTATTCCTACTGATAATAGCCAAATGGAAAACCAGGAACCCGAAATTTCTAGACATGTTCAAAAAATTAGAAGACTTACTGTGTGGACAAATGATTATTTGATATAATTAAAATGAATAGTACAGCTTTGTAATACTGTACCATTTTTCACATTGTATTTATTATTCAATATTGGGTAAAAATGGCTATTTTGTACAGTGAGGGAAATACGTGGTGTCCATACCTCTAGCCTATAGATGTTACTGTTTATGGTTGTTACATATATACTGGTTGCCAGGTGTTGGGCTTTAACAGCATGGAGAAGGAGACATTTCCCTTTGTTGTTCCACTCCACTGTGATGCTGGATGTCATGCCGCACTAGCCAGCAGAGATTAATCTATAACCAGGAAGCCTATGGACTCCTATGCAGGACACTGAGGACCATGGGAGTTGTAGTTTGAGACATCAGCCATAGAATAGGACCAATGGACTCTCTTAAACTGCAGTTCCCAGAGGACATGAAGAGAGGGGGGAGTGGAAAGATGATTTTTTACCAGACTGCATGAGGAACAACTTCCTCTTGGTGCCACAGGAAGAAATGAGAGCACATATGCCTGCAAACTGACCAGACTGCTAAGAGGCCAAACCAGCAGCCTGAGGCCTGGGAGTGGAGACATCTGAGGTAAATCCACATGGACCACAGTGATTGCATCTGCACCGTTGCTCCAGGGAGGCACAGCCTCCTCTCACCCTCTTCTTTCCACTGCTGATCACCATTCTGTGGAGATACAGATGGGGCCCCCTTCCACACCCACACCACAGAAACTAGTGAGAGGGCTCACTGCCCGTTGTTCACACTGCTTGCAAGAACTGAGTTAGTAGAGGCAGGACATTGTGTGTGCTGCATCTATACCACATCCATACCACATCCATACTGCCCCTATACAGCTCCTTTTATTACACCTAAGATGCATGCCAGTTTCTTAAGACTATTGTTATGTGCACCAATGCTTCTTAAAGGGACCAAATGACAGCCAGCAAAAGAACAACCTAAAGGACTGCTCCTCCAGTAAAATCACCCTATACACCCCCTTTGCTCCCCTTTCCCCCTCGCTTCATTATTACAGACAGTACACATCCATTAGGTCTAGGCCTAGCAAAGCTGCCACCAATGCACTTTGGCAATATCACTCCTGTGTCTGGTAAATACAGTGCCTTGAAAAAGTATTCATACCCCTTGACATTTTCCACATTTTGTCATGTTACATCCAAAAACATAAATGTATTTTATTGGGATTTTAATGTGATGGACCAACACAAAGTGGCACATAATTGTGAAATGGAATGGAAAATGATAAATGCTTTTCAAGAATTTTCTACAAATAAATATCTGAAAATGTGGTGTGCATTTTTATTCAGCCCCCAAATCAATAGTTTGTAGAACCACCTTTTGCTGCAATTACAGCTGCAAGTCTTTTTGGGGATGTCTCTACCAGCTTTGCACATCTAGAGAGTGACATTTTTGCCCATTCTTCTTTGCAAAATAGCTCAAGTTCTGTCAGATTGGATGGAGAACGTCTGTGAACAGCAATTTTCAAGTCTTGCCACAGATTCTCAATTGTACTTAGGTCTGGACCTTAATTGGGCCATTCTTATGCTGCGTACACACGGTCGGACTTTTCGACCAGACTGGTCCGGCGGACGCCGACGGACCAAATCCGGTGGACAATCCGATCGTGTGTGGGCTTCACCGGACCTTCAGCGGACTTTTCCATTCGCAAATCTGATGGACTTTAGATTTGGAACATGCTTCAAATCTTTACGTCGTAACTCCGCCGGACCCAGAAATCCGCTCGTCTGTATGCTAATCCGACAGACAAAAACCCATGCTAGGGCAGCTATTGGCTACTGGCTATCGACTTCCTCATTTTAGTCCAGTCGTACGTCATCACGTACGAATTCGTCGGACTTTTGTGTGATCGTATGTAGTTAAGTCCGTTCATTAGAAAGTCCGCCGCAAGTCCGCCAAAAGTCCGTCGAAAGTCTGTCGGACGGGCTGTCGAACTTTTGTAGCCGAAAAGTTCGACCATGTGCACGCGGCATAACACATGAATATGTTTTGATCTAAACCATTCCATTGTAGCTCTCGCTGTATGTTCAGGGTCATTGTCCTGCTGGAAGGTGAACCTCTTCCCCAGTCTCAAGTCTTGTGTAGACTGTAACAGGTTTTCTTCTAAGATTGCCCTGTATTTGGCTCCATCCATCTTCACATCAACTCTAACAAGCTTTCCTAATACCTGCTGAAGAAAAGCATCCCCACAACATGATGCTGCCACCCCCATATTTCACTGTGGGGATGGTGCGTTCAGGGTGATGTGCAGTGTTTTTCCGCCACACATAGCATTTTGCTTTTAGGCCAAAAAGTTCAATTTTGGTCTCATCTGACCAGAGCACCTTCTTCCACATGTTTTCTGTGTCCCCCACATGGCTTCTCGCAAACTGCAAACGGGACTTTGGCTTTCTTTCAACAATGGCTTTCTCCTTGCCACTCTTCTATAAAGGCCAGATTTGTGGAGCGCACGACTAATAATTGTCCTGTGGACAGATTCTCCCACCTGAGCTGTGGATCTCGGTAGCTCTTCCAGAGTTGCCATGGGCCTCTTGGCTGCTTCTCTGATTATTGCTCTCCTTTCCCGGCCTGTCAGTTTAGGTGGATGGCCATATCTTGGTAGGTGTGCAAGTTCTGCCATACGCTTTCCATTTTTGGATGATGGATTGTACAGTGCTCCACGAGATGTTCAAAGCTTGGGGTATTTTTTTATAACCTAACCTTGCTTTAAACGTCTTCAGAAATGTATCCCTGACCTGTCTGGTGTGTTCCTTCATGATGCTGTTTGTTCACTAAGGTTCTCTAACAAACCTCTGAGGGCTTCACAGAACAGCTGTATTACTAAATACTAAGACTGAGTCTACTTACTGAGACTAAATTACACACAAGTGAACTCTATGTACTAATTAGGTGACTTCTGAAGGCAATTGGCTCCACTAGATTTTAGTTAGGGGTATCAGAGTAAAGGGGGCTAAATACAAATAAATGCCACACTTTTCAGATATTTATTTGTAAAAAAAAAAATATAATTTATCATTTTTCTTCCACTTCCCAATTATAAGCCACTTTGTGTTGGTCTATCACATAAAATCTCAATAAAATACATTTACCTTTTTGGTTGTAACATGATAAAATTAGTAAAATGTCAAGGGGTATGAATACTTTTTCAAGGCACTGTAAGTTTTATTACTGCCCACTGCTGTACTTTAGGCGGCCTCGCTACTGTTTATGCTGATCAGGACACCAGGTGTCATTGTATGCCTAGTCTTTACTGCCAATCATTCTGTATACTAGATTGTATTACTGTCAGTGTCAAACAATTTTATGCTTGCCTCGTTATCAAATATATTGGGTGACAGTATATATATTAGGTTGCCTTCATTAACTGGTTCAGTGTCCGTTTCTTTGACATTTTCTGCTATTGCATGCTTATACACTGAACCTAGTGTTCCAGAGAGGTTGAAGTTCTTGAGGAAGGTGAGGCAGAGAACAGAGGATCCAATTCTAACCAACAGCTCCTATGGGGTAGCGCTACATAATACTTTCCATACTCTGACAAATCAGTTCCAGTTCCTGTCTTGTTATGATATACTCAGATGCCTGCACAAGTATTATTGATGCCTGAACCTGTTAAAGTGAAACTTAACTCTTCCCCACCCCGACAACCATTATATCATATAGGTTAGATAATATGCCACAAGAAATAAGGCTTGAGATATATGCATTGATAATATTCCACAAAATCTGTTGTAATTTAGCCATTGCAATATTTCTACACATAATGAAAATACGGCATGGCAAAGCACATGAATCATGCAGTAAGGCTTATTTT
Organism: Aquarana catesbeiana; assembly: GCF_042186555.1. NCBI lineage: Eukaryota > Metazoa > Chordata > Amphibia > Anura > Ranidae > Aquarana > Aquarana catesbeiana. The sequence continues at coordinate 114,374,630 of NC_133336.1, forward strand.
AAATTACTCCACTTTCTTATACTATGCTTTTTAAATGTGCACTTCTTCCTGTTTTGATAGTTTTTATTAACGTTTTAGAAATGTAGTTGTACAATGAACAAAGAGGTAGAGCATTTCACAAAGGCTTATACCAAAGTTGCAATACAGCGATTGCTCATAATTAGACATCGGAACAGAAAAAGGTTAGCCCATGGGACTTTATATGAGGTGTCCATGCTGATCACAAATAAATAAATAGAATTAAGTAAAAAATATATCAACTTTATTAAAGTCATTATCATACAATAGAGCTCATGCATATATATAGCAATTCATAAGAACAGCAACATAACATAATGGTCCTTAAAACATAGCCAATAACATTGGTCAAAGTATAATAAGTACAGATATACATGATACATCTCTAATCCGACGCGTTTCGCGAGCTTTCCTCGCATCATCAGGGGCTGATGTATATATCTGATGTCTGTAACAACAGGGTAAAAAATATATTCAAGTATGGGTTATGATTGGACAAAAATGCAAAGCCAGAGCTCATGATCCCATACTCACTTGTCAGGCAGTTGGCTCCAGGGGCCGACCCCCGGCAGGGGCGGTCGGAAAGTATCTCCCAAGGGAGCTGAAGGGACGGAGGTCAGACAACAGAGGACCGAGGTCAGGCGTAGGGTCGGCACGGCAAAGAAATGAAAAGGAAAACGAGGAGGCTGGACCCAGATGTCACCCAGAATCATTGCAGAGCTTGCTCACTGGAATAGATTGAATGAGACAAATATATATGTATATTTGTAAGTAGGTCTACAGAAATAAAGATATCGAGTGGTATGCTCTGGTGTAAGGGGTGCAGAGGTGTCCAACCATGGTAGAAAAGGAAAAAACAAGGAAGAAAGGGAGAAGAAAAGAAAGAAAGAGAAAGGAGAAAGAAAAGGGGAGAGGAAAAGAGGAGAGAGGGCCAAAAGTGTAGCCCCCCAGTCATGCAGGGTGAATTCAAAATAAAAAATATATGAATGTGTGTCTATGGGTAATGAATGTAAAAATAGTAATGGTATCCTAAGTAGCTGAAAAATCTTATATATAGTAGACTCAATATAAGAAACTGTAAAGGTAATTGTATATGTAGCTCAAATAGTAGGTATCAAGATGTTATAAAGATATAAATGTCTTGCACTGAAGTATACGGGATATAAGAATGTCCTGCAAGGAATGAGGGAAGAGCAGTGTAAAGTGAATGGGGAGAAGGTAATGAAAAAGGGGAAAAGGGGTGATGTGGAGAAAGACATAAGGGAGAGAGAAATGAATGAATAAATAGAGCAAAAAGAAATGTGAGAAAAATAAATTAAGTAAGGGAGTGAAAGTGTATACAAATAACACTCCACATGTTAGGTAGCTGGTAGATGCGTTCAAGAAATGGCATGTAATACAAAAGTGGTAGTGAACATAATGCTTACCAATGTGCTCTCTAGTGAATGTGTGGGGAGGACCAAGCTGGAGAGGAAGTATGCCGTGCCAAAACCCCCGCCTAAATACCCGGACATCCGCCGCACACCTCCGCCCCTAGCGTCATGCGACTGGCGAATGGGGGAGGGGACCCTCCGTGCGCTCGCCGGAACTGCAGCAGAGCGCAACGGAGATTTTTTTTTCCATAATTAGACATCGGAGATCAATAAAGAGTACTAAGGGTTACAGAAATCTTCAAATGGATCAAGGAGCCACGCTTATTCAAAGGAAGAGTGAGCAGCGGGATGTGTACTACTCATCATTACAACACATTTCATGAGTGCAGGGAAGCCCCCGGAAAGATTAGACAGGTATAAAGAGGGACATATGCTGCCTCAAGGCTTATGGCGTCCCATGAGAAGGGACCGAAGGGATAGCGATACAGAGTGATAAGCCCTGTAAAACATGGCCTAACTTAGATGGCTTAAGAAGGGAGAGCAGAAGGTAAAATGATAAGAGGAAAGAGAATGGATGGAGACAGAAAAGCAAACATTTTTTTCAAAAAAAGAGGGGAGGAGGTATAAATTTGGGGATAAGGGGTGAGTAAGAGCAGGAATAGGTAGGATCTCACATCCCGGGGCAAGCCTCTAGTTTGTAGCTGGATGGCTGCTAAAGCAACCACAAAGAGTCATTCCAACCACAATAATTGGAGATCCAGGGGTTCCAGTTTTTCTTGAATTTCTTGACATTGCCCTTCAGGACTAATGACATTTATTCTTTAATCAAGTACCACATCATCTTAGTTTTGACCTTTGCTATAGTTGGAACACCCGATTTCCAATTTCTAGCCAGGTTTTTTTTGGCTGATATGAAAATGAAGGACATCAGTTTAAATTGGTTAGCTTTGCACCAGTCAGGCTTCAGGTTGAGCAGTGCCTCAGCTAAGTTTTTAGGGATAGTGGCTTCCAAAACGGTATAGATAAGTTTGTACACCCCCATCCAAAAAATGTTTTTAATCCTTGGACACTCCCCCTATACATCCCCAAAAGCAACTGTCTGTGGTGCCTCGGGTAAGTTTAGCCAGCTTTGACAGCACAATGTATCAGTGTTTTATAAGTTTGTAGTTGGCCTCCAAAAAGGAGGAGTTGATTGGCCCATGTGTGACAGTGTCCCATATCTGGGACCATTATTGAGCTTCCAATGGGATCCCCATGTCCGCATTCCATTGAGTAGTGTAGTGCAGGCAGTCAGATGTAATGATCAAGGACAAAGTGCCTTTTGTCGAAGAGTCAGTGTGGCAAATGCGCTCGAAAGACGTAAGAGTGAGCAAAAAGTCCATGGGGGTTATTTACGAAAGGCAAATCCACTTTGCACTACAAGTGCAAACTATAAGTGCAAAGTGCACTTGAAATTGCACTGAAAGTGCACTTGGAAGTGCAGTCGCTGTAAATCTGAGGGGTAGATCTGAAATGAGGGGAAGCTCTGCTGATTTTATTATCCAATCATGTGCAAACTAAAATGCTGTTTTCTATTTTCCTTGCATGTCCCCCTTAGATCTACAGCTACTGCACTTTCAAGTGCACTTTCAGTGCAATTTCAAGTGCACTTTGCACTTGTAGTTTGCACTTGTAGTGCAAAGTGGATTTGCCTTTAGTAAATAACCCCCCATGTGTCTCAAGTGTGATTGGACGAAGTTGCCTAATTAAAGATAGCAAAACAATTCTGATGGGGGAATCTGGTGGGAAGTGCGGATAGCGTCAGGACCCCTTTTGGAGTTAAGAGGTCCTAGATGCAATGGAATCCCGAAGCCATCCACCATCGCAACTGACCAGTCTCCCCCATGCCTGGACTGAAGGAAGGGTTATGAAATAAGGTAGCCAGCAGGAAATGGGGAATATCAGCTTCTCAGAGAATCGCATATTTTCAGCAAATGTTTTAGTTTCGGTTAGAAATGTGTTTACGCATTTCCGGGAGGATCCATAAGAGTGTGTTTATCGCAAGTGTGCAATTCTTTTTTATAAAACTGCAGTCTCATGTGCAGTAATGTTGCATGTCTCTTGTTGTATAGCAAATGCTACTAGTAACATATTGGTATCTAATAATACAATAGCAACAAAAGTGGATTATCAACAGGGCATTCCGTTAAAATGGGCCTTGAAGCTTATGTTCGTGTGAGTAGGGGAAGCATCTTTTAAACAAATTTCTCTTTGGTCATATGTAAACTTTGCTAATAATCTTCAAGATGTAGTGGAGGTGAGTGCACAGACATTTTTTTCTGGGTGTCATATGCTAAGCAGCTTTATAGATGCTCCCTTTCTTTTAGGTAAAAAGATGCATAGTTTTGGTGGTTATATTGATCCTTCAACAACTGTGTGCTTAAAGCAGCTAACAATTCCCCCCAAAAAACATTAAAACTTTCCTACTAATTTTTATGATCTCTTGTTTTTTTTTGTTAAACTTTCCTAAATAACGAGCCTGTCTCATCCCATTGAGATTCTTCCTCAATACACGATGGTCAGCCTATAGCGCACATATTTAATCTTCAATTGTAGATCCTCTTTACTTTTCTTTATTATTCCTCCCTTTACTTCCAGGACCCTAAAATGATTGTTTTAGGATTTTCAATAGCCTACAAGATGTTGTAGTAAAGTTGTTTTGGGAAGCGTACACGTGTCACCTAAAGCTTTCACTTAAGTGCTCAACCCAAACACTAAAACTTCAAGCAAGTCTGTCAACTATCAAGTTTTAACAAGATCTCAGTGATGAAATGTTCCATTTTTTTTAGCAAAACAGATCTGGACAACTAGTGTTCTTATTGAGTGAAGCTTGCACCAATACCACTTTCCTCTGACAGATCTGCTCATTGATAATGAACATCTGGGGGCTTACTTATTTAATTATTGTCTTTGCTAATTGGCTCACTGAACTGAATAGTTGCAAAGCACAGAAGGAACCATTTGTATGCTGCCAATCACGGCAGACGAAAAAAAAAAAAAGACATTTCTTTCTGTGTCAAATTCATTTGTTTATGAGTGGCTGCCAAAAAGGGAGAATATACTGTAATTATATAGTGAATGCAATGCAAGAAACATATAATGCCCAAGCTTTTTCATTCAGTCTTCACGTCCTTGTGTGAATGCATTTCAACAAAGGCATCTTGAGAAAATAATCCCATATTACTTTGTACCAAGATGGGCTGAATAGCACAACTATCAAATTATTTTTGTGGTTGCGTTGAATCAAACAGTGGCAAATTCCTTTGTCACCTCTTCAGAGAGGCATCTTGAGCTATGACAGTTTTTCTTGTAAGTAACTGTACTATTTTAATAAAGGATTTCATACATGTCCTGGACTTTAGCTAAAATACAAGTTGCTCTTTTTTGAAAGAACATTTTGTAGCAGATCTTTAGGTAAAAAAAAACTTTTGAACTCTCCAAGATGCTTATAAAAATGCAATTTTTAGTCTGACTAATTATGGTAAATGAAAGAACTTGCAGTTTATTATGCTTAGGAAAAATATGGAAGCATTTCCATAGATTATTATATTTTTGCATCTTTTGAATATATTTCACTGTAACATTTTTGTAGCTGGTCCTGTTGCATTTTTTTTGCCAGTAGAAAATTTAAAGTGAACCTGTGGCCAGGCTATGGACATTCCTGTATTTGCATTTTTTTTAAAAAAAAGGTAAGTGAACTCTAAAACAAGCCATTACTGATCTTTGTAGCTGTAAGAATTTTGAATCAATGCATCCTCAAAGTCACTCAAGTCATCCACTCAGCAGCTCAGCTAAAGCCTGTCCCCCCTCCCAGAGCGGCTGATCTTTGTGTACACTAGATTGTCACTGCTGGGAGGGGGGACTGAGCTGGCTCAGCGAAGGACTTCAATGCTTCTGCTATGAAGGTGTGTCATCAGTTACAAAAGGTCAGCAAGGGCTTTTTTACAGCTCCTTTACTGTTTGTAAGAATATGTAAATACTTGAATGTCTATATAATCTTGCCACAGATAAACTTTAGGTCAGCAGCTTGGACATGTTCTTCAATGAGAAGTAGGGGATCTGTAAGTCTACACGATGATCACATATCACTTGATTCTATTGTTACATCTTTACCACCTTGGGCGATGTTTGAAATTTTCCAGCATGTCAGATGCACTCACTATATAGTAAATACATATTAGGTCTTCAATAGTTAGTTCTTCTAGGTGACTATGAATATTGGACATGCTTGAAATAATCACAATGTACTAAGCAACACTGATGCATGAAATAGTAAAATATTTTACACAGTGTATGAACTGTTCCATATTTATAAGGAAATACCAAACTTTGCAGATAGTCAGTAAAAGATAATTGTCATGACCCCTTGCCATCTGGCCTATATACTATGTGATTATCTCTAGAGGTACTCCATTCTAGCAGCATATAAGAGGTAATTATAAAATTCACATAAAACATTAATGATGTTTATAAAAATTTTAGAAGAAGCTGAGTGTTTTTTTTTTTTTTTTTTAAGGAGAAATCTGTTTTTCAATAGTAGCATATAGTAGGTTTATGAGCTTGATTTTGGTGGCATAACGGTTTTGTGGTTCTGCTATAGTAGATCTTATTCCCAGTGTAATGATGGAATTGTGTTAACTCAGCTACATAACCACATATGCAGTGACATCAGTTTGCTTAATTTATTCTCAGGACCTTTCATGAGTTATATAGGTAAACTGGTTCATCATTAACTACTTAAGCCCCGGACCATTTGGCTGGCCAAAGACCAGAGCACTTTTTGCGATTCGGCACTTTGTCGCTTTAACTAACATTTGCGCGGTCGTGCAACGTGGCTCCCAAACAAAATTAACGTCCTTTTTTTCCCACAAATAGAGTTTTCTTTTGGTGGTATTTGATCACCTCTGCGGTTTTTATTTTTTGTGCTATAAACAAAAAAGAGAGACAATTTTGAAAAAAACGCATTATTTTTTACTTTTTGCTATAATAAATATCCCCAAAAAATATATAAAAAAAACTTTTTTTTCCTCAGTTTAGGCCGATATGTATTCTACATATTTTTGGTAAAAAAAAAATTGCAATAAGCGTTTATTGATTGGTTTGCGCAAAAGTTATAACGTCTACAAAATAGGGGATAGTTTTATGGCATTTTTATTAATATTTTTCTTTTTTTTTACTAGTAATGGCAGCGATCAGCAATTTTTATCATGACTGCGACATTATGGAGGACAGATCGGACACTTTTGGTGCTATTTTGGGACCATTCACCTTTATATATCGATCAGTGCGATTAAAAATGCATTGATTACTGTGTAAATGTGACTGGCAGTGAAGGGGTTAACCACTAAGGGGCAGTGAAGGGGTTAAGTGTGTCCTAGGAAGTGCTTCTAACTGTGGGGGGCTGGGCTATGTGTGACACGACACTGATCACCGCTCCCGATTACAGGGAGCTGTGATCAGTGTCACTAGGCAGAACGGGGGAATGCTTGTTTACATCAGTATTGCCCCGTTCTTCCTCTCCGTGAGACGATCGTGGGTATCCCCGCGGACATTTAGTCCGCAGGACCCGCGATCACACTCACGGAGCTCACTTCGGGCGTGCGCGCACCCCCAAACTGCTTCTTAAAGGGCAACGTACAGGTACATTAATATGCCTGTACGTGCCCTTCTGCCGATGTATATCGGCGTGAGCCGGTCGGCAAATGGTTAAGTCTTTTGGGATTCTAAACATACAAGCCTGGCAGCTGCTAAAGTCTCTGTGACCACCTGGTCCACTGCCACAGTTTTTTTTTACCACCATGACTGCTTAAACACGATTACATTTTTGTCCAGCTTAGAATATTCTAAAACGTCCACTCAAAATGGAATTGGATAATGACCACAAGAAAAACTTGGATGTTGAAAGTCAAATTTTGGATTGCCACATTTGGTTGATACATGGCAATTTCTGCACCCTTCCGATGGGGTTTACACTCTTTTCTCAGTCCCCCACCAGACATATTCTAGACTGGGTTCTACCACAAGCACCCACCATGTGTAACTAAGGCCTTTATAGATTCCTTCCTTATCTCTGACCATGCCCTGATTCATCTTTGCCTGGACTTTGGTGCTCCCTCCTCTCCTAGGTTCACCTGGTGACTCTGGGCTTGATTTACTAAAAGCAAATACACTGTGCACTGCAAGGGCAGTTGCTCCAGAGCTTAGTAAATGAGGTAAAGCTTCGTTTTGCAAAGAATACCCAATCACATGCAAGGAAAATAAAAAAACAGCATTTTTGCTTGCATATGTTTTGTTGATAGAAATCAGCAGTGCTTACCCTCATTTACCAAGATCTAGAGCAGGGATATGCAATTAGCGGACCTCCAGCTGTTGCAAAACTACAAGTCCCATCATGCCTCTGCCTCTGGGTGTCATGCTTGTGGCCGTCAGAGTCTTGCTATGCCTCATGGGACTTGTAGTTCTGCAAAAGCTGGAGGTCCGTTAATTGCATATCCCTGATCTAGAGCAACTGCATTTGCAGTGCACAGTATATTTGCCTTTAGTAAATCTACAATGACTCGTTTCTGCAAGATGCTGAAACTATGACTGAGGTGTCTAAAGAACTACATGTTTATTTCCAGACTAACTTTAATGGTGTAGTTCCCCTCCATTGTTATGGGAGACACATAAATGCCTGGTGAGGGGTCTCTTCATTAAACATGGCTCTCGGGTTAAAAACAGCATACAGGGAGGCGCATGCGTGGTAGCTCCCAAGATGGCCGCCGGCATCTAGAGCTCCGCTCAACCACAACATTACGCCGTCCACCAGAGCGAATGGAGCACTCCCCCACGCCTAATACCGGGATATCTGTGTAGGAGAAGCCCCCCGGGAACCCGCTGATGCCCGGGGCTCAAGCGAGGAGAAACCTTTAGCGCCAGATGAACTCCGCTGAGGAGCCGGTCACATATTTTAAGATGGCGGCCGCTCCACCAGGCCCACACTGAGGCAAAGGAGGACTATTGCTGATCAGGATTTGAATCCTCTGCCATCCCCAGGTACTGTGCAATCCCCCTTACCCCAGGCCACCTCTCCTGCCTCTACAGAGTCATTGCTGCATAGACTGAACGCTGGGCTCCCCTCCACCCCCATGATGGATCCTCACACAGGCATGCTGCTGTCTGTCTGTGAAGCACATGAGGCTGCTCCTGTCCCCAATGATTTCTCCTCCATTATGGAGGCATTTGCACACATGCTGTCTAAAAGCCTAGCCCTAAATGCAGCTCAGATCACATCATCCATCCACGCTGACTTACAACAAATAGGGATGAGAATAGACACGATTGAGTAAACAAATCAATCGGTAGCACGGATTAATCAAAATTCTGCCAGGCTGCAAGATATGCAGGACCAACTCGAGACTGCGTTCTCCAAAATCGATGACCTCGAGAACCGTTCGGGATCAGGGGGATCCCTGAATAGGAAAAAGAGGTTCAATCTGCGGTTAAAGCTCTTATAAAACACCTTATCCCAGATATATCGCAGAATACCGTATGGAGCTAGATAGGGCTCACAGGGCCCTGCAACCCCCCCGATCGGATGGCCTTCGGAGGGATATAATTGTGAAGCCCCACTTCTATTCGGTGAAGGAGGAGGTGATGAGGAAGTCCAGGTCCACCAACAACCTCACATTTCATGGTCGGAAAATACAGATTTTTGCGGACCTATCACCTGTGCAGAAAAGAAGAGCCCTCAAGCCGCTACTTCAGCCTCTGTTCGACAGAGAAATCAACTATAGATGGTCTTTCCCCCTGTGGCTGAACTTTTCCTATAAGAATAAAAGCTTCAACTTCTCTTTTGCAGAAGGAGAACGCCTTTTATTACAAATGGGGCTGATACCACAAGAACCACCCTCTACACATGCGAACAGAGGTACCCCCTCCTCTACAATGATGCCTCCACCAGCTAGCCTGCTGCAACCCTCCTGGCTAACACAAAATTCCAAGAGGTCCAAAGAAAATCTCCCGCCGTGATGTGCTGCACCCCCTAATTGGATCAGGTCCCTGGTCAGAGACACTTCCTTTTTTTTCTACGCTCCCCACTGGTTCTTAGGAGGCCATTCCGGTCCCCCCGAACTTGTCACTTGGACTGGAACTTTTCTTACCTGCTTTCCCCTCCAGGGAATTTTTTTTTTTTTGGTAGCCTGCCATGGACATTCCCCCATGCCAGCATTTTCCCCTAGACGGCGCTCCTGTTCACACACAGGGTTTCATGCTCATCTGTATTAATCCTGTATTAGGGTCCTCTGCCTTCAGGGCTATGCTGTGATCACGTCCATCATTGCTTAGGTAAGATACGGTTCTCCCGGGTAGCTCTACCCCCTCTGAGCTATGGCTGAAACGGATACTCCCTCTGCCGCCCTTAAACTTATCTCACACAATTCCCAGGGTCTGAACTCCCCTATCAAACGTAGGAAACTTTTCCAATTATATCACACCATGCGTGCTGATGTTCTTTTATTACAAGAGACGCACTTTCCATCCACGTTCAAACCCTCGTTCTTCCATCAACGTTATCCCCAATTTTTCATTGCTTCCGCAGAAAACAGAACAAAGGGAGTAGCCATTTGTTTCGCTAAACACATTAATCTGTCCCAGCCAGAAACTTTGATCGACCCCCAAGGTCGCTATATCTTAGTTTCAGGACACATAGATGGTGTACCATACACCTTTGTCTCGTATTACTCGCCGAATAAGGGTCAGAGACCATTTTTTGAATCCTTGTTACATAAACTGAGGGCGCACTTGAAGGGGACAGTGTTCATTGGAGGAGATTCTAATATTGCTTTCAATGCCTCTCTAGACAAAACAGCAGTAGGGAAACCTATACCGAAGTGCCCTACAAAACAAAGAACTAAAATAGCGAATATCCTTCATAATGAAGGGCTGATTGACATCAGGAGAGAGGTCAACCCACACACCAAAGACTATACCCACTTCTCAGCCCCCCACAACTCCTTTGCCAGGATAGACCACATTTTCACTCGCTCCTACACTATTCCCCTAATTAGAAGCTCCAAGATTGTGGACACACCTCTATCGGATCACGCGATGGTCACTTTGACCTTGCGGAGACCGGGAGGACCCACTGGCCCCCATCACTGGCGCTTGCAGGAATTACTCCTGAGTGACCCAATTCAGTGCACCACTCTAAAGGCTATTAAAGATTATTTTCTCATTAATCAGACGGGTGAAGTCTCACCTGCCACGGTCTGGGCGGTGCATAAATCTGTCATCCGGGGACATATTATTCAAATAACATCACAACTGAAAGCCGCACATAGGGCTGACACAGACAGGCTCACGGAAGACTACCATTCTTTAGCGAAAGCCCACAAGCACCATCCCACAACCGAGTCCCTTAACAATGGCGGCAGAAAAACACCTTAGGTGGTCTGGGGCGAAATTCTACTCTCAGAAAGATAGGATTGGCTCCAGACTGGCTGCGAAGCTCAGCCCCAAACACCGCCAACTAGCATTTCCTAAAATCAGGACAACATCAGGGGACCTGACACAGAACCCAACCAAGATCAATGATGAGTTTTTACGCTTCTACATGGACCTTTACAAAGCTATTAGGCCCCCCTCCAGACAGTTATTGGACAAATTCTTGGATAACCTCCCTCTGCCCTCACTAATGAAGGATCATAGAGATCTCATGGAAAGCCCGTTCTCCACTGAGGAGATTTTAGACACTATCAAATCCCTTAAACTTGGGTCCTCTCCTGGTCCAGATGGCTTCTCCACTGGATATTACAAAAAATTTGGCCCCAGCCTGGCCCCTCATATGGCCCGTTTGTTCAACTCTCTCAGGGATGGAGCCCCTCTCAGTGCAGACCTCAACAATGCCTATATATCTGTGATCCCGAAACCAGATAAAGACTAGAGAATTGGGCAATTACCGTCCGATATCGGTTATTAATAACGATATCAAAATACTGACCAGGATTCTCGCGAATCGGGTAGCGAGTTTTATCTCGACCTACGTACATAAAGATCAGGTGGGCTTCATCCCTGAGAGACAGGGACCGGATCAAATCCGCAGAACTATTGATGTCATTTCTCTCCTTCGATCACAGTGGTATGGGGGACCCCCTCAACAAGGCTTCCTCCTTTCTATAGATCTTCACAAGGCCTTCGACTCAATCGACTGGGAATACCGCACTGAAATCCTTAAAAGATGGGGATTTGGCCCTTCTTTCTTAAACCTAAATGATTCCCTCTACTCGACGCCTTCAGCTCAGGTTCGTCTGATGGGCAGATATTCTGACTCATTCTCAATAGGAAGGGGCTCTAGACAGGGTTGCCCCCTATCTCTCCTCCTCTTCGCAGTGGCCATTGAAACGTTGGCGGTGGCAATAAGGTCGAACCCTGACATTAAGGGGGTAAAGTGCGGCGACAAGGTGCACAAATGCGCGCTGTACGCAGATGACCTCCTCCTCTATATCACCTCCCTTCTTACCTCCACCCCTATACTTTATAATATTTTGGGGATCTTCAGTGAGGTCTCGGGCCTAAGAGTCAACATGGCCAAATTGACAGCGTTAAATATAACACTACCCCAAGAACTGGTCCAACAAATGTCCAACAACTTTGACTTCTCCTGGGCGGACAAGGTTATTCCTTACTTAGGGATCAAACTAACGCCAGAGTTTAATGACATTTTTGGAGCTAATTATCCTCCCATGCTAAACAAATGTAGGGGTGATATGGAGCGGTGGGCAAGGTGTGGTCCATCCTGGCTGGGCAGAATTCACACAGTAAAAATCACACTGCTCCCCCGTCTATTATATCTGTTCCGCTCCTTTCCGATCCCGATAAAAAAAAATTCCTCAGTAAATTTCAGTCGGAGATCGTTCACTTTGTTTGGGACAACAAAGGGTATAGGTGTCCTTCAAAAATTATTTTTCACCTAGCATCTCAAGGCGGGCTAGGCCTTCCTAATATATGGGGATATTTCCAGGCAGCCCAACTAGCTCAAATTTCGGTAACTTACTCCAGGGGCCCGAAGCCTGAATGGCTCTCGATAGAAAGGCCAGCAATGCCTTTGAACACTATAGATTTTCTCCTTGGGTGCAACCCCAAACTTAGGCCAGCTATCCTAGCCCCTATCCTCTCCCACTCGGTGGCTCTTTGCTCAAAGCTCTACTCACAACACACACTGACATCACAAATGAAGCCACTAGCCCATCTGTTCCATAACGCTGATTTCCCACCAGGGTTGAGTATTAAAGCGTTCCAATGGTGGACAGATAAAGGTCTCTACAGGATCGGTCACTTTCTTTCCCTGGGGGGACCTCTTACCCTATCACACTGTAAGAAAAAAATTAGATATGCCAGACTCAGAACTTTTTAGATTCTCCCAAATTTCCCATTTCTTACACACACTTTGGTCTAACAAAAAAGAACCCCCCACAATAACCCCCTACGAACAGTGGTGTTACAATTCGGAAGCTCAGAGGGGGGATCTCCCTGATCTACACAGCTTTGATGATGGAATTGGGTAAACCGACCTATGCTCAGACCTGGAAGGCTGAGACTGGCTGCTCTGGGTCCCCTCAGGAGTGGTTCTGCGCATCCAAGCGGGCATATAAAGGTATTCTCAACATCTCTCTTATCGAAGCTAGTCTCAAAGTATTGACTAGATGGTACTATGTCCCCGCAAGACTGGCAGTTATCTTCCTGGGATCATCTCCATTATGCTATAGAGGATGTGAGCTGGAGGGCACGATGCTCCATACTTGGTGGACCTGCCCTCGTATAAGATCCTTCTGGCAGAAAGTATTTTGCACCATCAGCTCAATCACTAAGGCATTGGTGACCCCCGACCCCAACATTGCGCTACTGAATAGATGTATCCCGGCTCTAGATAAATACTCGCAAACACTAGCCTACTTTGTATTATTGGGAGCCAAAATTACTATTGCCAAAGCATGGAAACAACCCACAGTCTCCTTCAGGGGGTTCAAGAGAAAAGTCTCTTGGATCATGGCACAAGAACAAATAGTTGCGAAACTTCATGACCAAGTTGTAAAATTTTCAGAAACTTGGGAACCTTGGTCAATGTACTGTGGTATTTCTATTCTTCCTGGGGTTCCACGGGGACCAAAGCAAACACTGACTCCATGATGACTCTCCCCCTACTCCTCACCCCCATTTTTTCCTTCTTTTCACACCTTTTTCCTTTCAACTACTTGGGACACTCTGTTCCCGATCATCTTTTTAGTTATGCCAGCTCATCTGTTATCTTTGATGCGGGATTTGCTTTAAGTTGTGGACAGGTTATCAGGGTGTAGGCCACCTGTTATTCCCCCCAGAATAGTTTCTCCAAACTCACCCATGATCCTTGGGATATAGGCACATGATAGCTCATCAGAGGGAAGATGGCACCTCTTAGGAAGAAAGTGGCTGTGGGCCTCCCGGGGGTGATACGCGCTTCCACAGTGTGATCCCAGAGGGGTGGAGTGCGTGGAGCTCATGGGGAGGTCCAGTAGCTACCCCCACCCAGTCACTTTTCATACTTCCCCCTGTAAGTGATTGGTTATGATACTGCCAGCAGGGTAGTTTGGATTCCAGAGCCGCAAGTATACGGGCCACTCCCTCGTATTGGATCTCGTTATTGAATCCCACCCTATAACAGCCTGATCTTCCAAAGAGTACCTGTCGTGCCTGTCAGTTGGGTTACAGATTGTACGTCCCTCTCACTTGATTTACCTGCTGAAGATGTACTAGACTTTGTCGCTATGGTTACTTATACACACTGTTTTGTTCATCTACTGTTGTATGGCATGTAAAACTGCTAATAAAAATATTTTAAAATAAAAACAGCATACAGAGCAAATTTGCAAGTTATTTTCACAAATCCAATCTCTAGAGAGGTTACACAAGAAATCTGTAGCCATCTCAACCTACTAGAAGTTGCAGGCTTTTAGGGAAAAACTTAATTGTCTCTTGTTCCAACCCATTAATTCAAAACTCTAATGCCCTGTACACACGATCGGACATTGATCGGACATTCCGACAACAAAATCCATGGATTTTTTCCGATGGATGTTGGCTCAAACTTGTCTTGCATACACACGGTCACACAAAGTTGTTGGAAAATCCGATCGTTCTAAACGCGGTGACGTAAAACACATACGTCGGGACTATAAACGGGGCAGTAGCCAATAGCTTTTGTCTCTTAATTTATTCTGAGCATGCGTGGCACTTTGTGCGTCGGATTTGTGTACACACGATCGGAATTTCCGACTACGGATTTTGTTGTCAGAAAATTTTATAGCAAGCTCTCAAACTTTGTGTGTCGGAAATTCCGATGGAAAATGTGTGATGGAGCCCACACACGGTCGGAATTTCCGACAACAAGGTCCTATCACACATTTTCCGTCGGAAAATCCGACCGTGTGTACAGGGCATTAGGTTATGCCGCATGTTACTAAAACTCTTAGGTTCCTTTCACACATGAAGGCCGTTCTGTTGACGGACGAAAAATGGACATTAATGCATCTCTATGGAAAAACGGATGTAAATGGATGATCATCCATTTACATCCATTTACATCTGCTTCAGACAACATCTGTTTTTGGAACAGATCAAAGCTCTATTTTTCTTCAGATAAAAAAAATGGATCAGACAAAATATGGATGTAAAGGGACTGTTTTTGCATGAAAAAATGGTTTCAGGACTCAAGTGGTTAAGGACTCTAGCTGGAGGATGAGAAAAACTGATGTAAAAAAGGATGAAAAATTGATGTAAACTGATGTAAACTTCATCTGTTTTTTTCTTTGAAAAAACATGACTGAACTGATGAAATGAATGGTCCACATGTGTGAAAGGGGCCTTAAAGGGCTGTAGTTACTTTTATGAGTTCTCCAATAAGCCAAGTCCGATGTTGGTGAGATCGTTAAGAGGCTCTACCTCCAAATTGATAGCGCAGGAATTCTAGGTTTACTATTACGATTGGTATAATTTGCCATCTACTGTATGTCTTTTGGGAATAGGGCTGATCATCAACTACGTATTGCTTCCCACCTTCAAGAGTCATGTCTACTAACCCTCCCTGGGGAAACTTGTGCTTCCTTCAAAAACCCAATATCATCAGAAGAATTAGGCATTGCGATTTCAGCAATGCAAATGAGCAAGGCTTCTCATCCCGACAGTCTAATGTTCCATTGTTATAAAACTTTTAAATTCCAAAGAGCACCATTTTTCCTGCCTTGTTTTAACTCTTTGATAAAGGGAGAATGTCTCCCAGCTGACTCATTGAGTGCACAGATTTCAGTCCATCCCAAACCAGCATTACGTAATGTGGATCTGAAACTGATTTCCAAAATTTTGGCAAATAGGCTCCTTCCAAATTTTACGTCATCTGATTTGGACTGATTAGGTGGATATTGTCCCTCAAAGGGGATCCAAAGACAACACTATTAGAGCCATAGTTCTGATCCACCTCTTGAAAGCGGAGTTGCCTCAAAAGAGCACTCTTCGCCCAGCTACCACTTTTGAGGACCTCTGCATCCATGCAATATATCCCCCATTTACTGTCTTTAACTTATAAACCCCTCACAGCCCCAACAGAGGATTATACACCTCTGTTAACCAGAATTTGGGAATTTGACATGCAAACTACATTTACCCATGCTCAGATCAAAAGAGCAATTTTGTTCACACATAAATCCTGGATAGCAAACTTTTTTCAAGAACAAGGGTATAAAATTCTACCCTGTTGGTACAGAGTTTCTAAAGTATTACATACAATTTTTCCACAATTGCTGGACATGTGTTCCAGTTGTTCAAATTCACTGGGCACCCTATTACACATTTTTTAGAATGCCCATATTTATTCATTTTGGATTCAAGTTAGTAAAATCGTTGTTTGACTTACCTCAGTCAACTTGGGAGACCCCCCAATGGCCTATTTGTTACACATTAATCAGGTCCCAAACTCTCCATACAAGTCTTCTTTTACAGTCCATCTTCACAATGCAGAAGCTTGGAAAAAATATTCTGCACCCTATCAGAACTTGCTGACACCTTTTAACACTGGTTAAGATGATACTGTTCTATATATCTGAGCCGGAGTTGGTTCCATAACAAATGGATGATAGGATATGTTGTGGATATATATATATACTATTGTTATATATATATATATATATATATATATATATATATATATATATATATATATATATATATATATATATATATATATATATATATATATTTTTTTTTTTTTTTTTTTTTTATTTATTTTTTTTTTTATTGTCTTCTGTTTTGTATTTAGTAGTACTGGCTCAGCACTTTGGTCTTTTTCTTTATTAACTCTTTTTCCTCCTCCTTTTTCTTCTATGTTTAGAGTTTTATACATTTTGAAAACGGGGATCATACAGGTGATGTTTGCTTTTATTCAGGATATGAACCTGACATTCCTCAGGAATTTGGCCTTTGATATGTTATATGGCAACAGCCATTTTTATAACAATAGTATATTAATGACCTGGATGTGTCTTCTTTGAGCATGTGTAATATTAATTTGGTTGTTTGTCCTCGTTATGGAAGCACCTCAGTTGCATCTGAGGTATTGTACCTTTTGTTTATCAGTCGCATACTCACCTATATTTTGTGTCCTAAAAAAGAAATTAAAAAGAAAAAATTGGACTGCCCAAGTTGGCAATATGCTATGGCTTCAGACATCTGTATGCTCACCCCTAATCTTCAATATAATTTTTTTTTACACTTTGCTTCTCCCTTAAGATGCTGCTATGGTACCTTATATGCAGCATATGTTCCGAAGTTGTTTATGTAAACCTGGATGGCGACAGATTTGCCTATGCCTTTTTAAATGCATTAAACACAATGATGAATATGTCATTCCGTGTTGTTGAAATTGCCATGCAGGATCATTGTCTCTTTTTGAACTCCAACAGCTGGAACTTGTCCTGAGACTGAGCATGAGCACATTTTCAAAGCATACATTCAATTTCTGTGTCAGGAAGATCGAGTACATGTCTTAAGATCGGTTGTGGACCAGTACATAGGTTCAAGGCTGTGCGGGCTTTCGCAGGTGAATTAGCATGCATGTCAGGCATTGGCTTTTGGCCCCCAAAAGCCTATTGTAAGCTCAGCATAAGTAAGAAGAGTTGCTTAGTGGTTTTCAGTTGCTGTGACTTGTGACCAGGCGTGAATCGTACGTTTGCATCTAGGATTTGACCTGGATTGCTCCTGAACTCATGTTGCTGCTTTTGGCTTGTGCCCTGACTCTGTCTCCTGTCTGCTAATTTGGTTCTTCTGCTTTTTATCTGATTTTGCTGTTGTCTTCTGATTTGGTACCTCTGCTACTCAGTTGTTGCTGACCCTGGCTTGTCTCAACTATGGCAGTGCTTTCTGCACCTGCAAATTCCTGTGCTCCAACTGTGTGCCACCATTCTGAACAAATTTCACGTAGAGCATCTCAGCAGCATCCAGACTGCCTTCTGACCATCCACTGTGCCAGAACCCACCGCAGGCACTCCTTCTCCTGCTACACCCTATCACCAACTCCAGGGAGTATTGGAGAGGAGGTGTAAGGGTCAGCTTAGGTCGGGTACTGCATGGTAACCAAAAAGTCGGACTTTATAGGCATAGAAACAATGGAGAAGTAATAGAAATAATGTTCACACCATTTATTGAAAAAAAATCATAATATATACACAATGTTC